>NC_088224.1:6984798-7037298 GCF_036934945.1 Oncorhynchus masou masou
GAGCATCTAGTACATGAAGAGATGGGAGCATCTAGTACATGAAGAGATGGGAGCATCTAGTATATGAATAGATTGGAGCATTTAGTACATGAAGAGATGGGAGCATCTGGTACATGAAGAGATGGGAGCATCTAGTACATGAAGAGATGAGAGCATCTAGTACATGAAGAGATGGGAGCATCTAGTACATGAAGAGATGGGAGCATCTAGTACATGAAGAGATGGGAGCATCTAGTACATGAAGAGATGGGAGCATCTAGTATATGAATAGATTGGAGCATTTAGTACATGAAGAGATGGGAGCATCTGGTACATGAAGAGATGGGAGCATCTAGTACATGAAGAGATGAGAGCATCTAGTACATGAAGAGATGGGAGCATCTAGTACATGAAGAGATGGGAGCATCTAGTACATGAAGAGATGGGAGCATCTAGTACATGAAGAGATGGGAGCATCTAGTACATGAAGAGATGGGAGCATCTAGTATATGAATAGATTGGAGCATTTAGTACATGAAGAGATGGGAGCATCTGGTACATGAAGAGATGGGAGCATCTAGTACATGAAGAGATGGGAGCATCTAGTACATGAAGAGATGGGGGCATCTAGTACATGAAGAGATGGGAGCATCTAGTACATGAAGAGATGGGAGCATCTAGTACATGAAGAGATGGGAGCATCTAGTACATGAAGAGATGGGAGCATCTGGTACATGAAGAGATGGGAGCATCTAGTACATGAAGAGATGGGAGCATCTAGTACATGAAGAGATGGGAGCATCTAGTACATGAGGAGATGGGTGCATCTAGTACATGAAGAG
Source organism: Oncorhynchus masou masou (assembly GCF_036934945.1). Classification (NCBI taxonomy): domain Eukaryota; kingdom Metazoa; phylum Chordata; class Actinopteri; order Salmoniformes; family Salmonidae; genus Oncorhynchus; species Oncorhynchus masou. Next base: position 6,985,620 of record NC_088224.1, read on the forward strand.
ATGGGAGCATCATGTACATGAAGAGATGGGAGCATCAGGTACATGAAGAGATGGGAGCATCTAGTACATGAAGAGATGGGAGCATCTAGTACATGAAGAGATGGGAGCATCTTGTACATGAAGAGATGGGAGCATCTAGTACATGAAGAGATGGGAGCATCTAGTACATGAAGAGATGGGAGCATCTAGTACATGAAGAGATGGGTGCATCTAGTACATGAAGAGATGGGAGCATCATGTACATGAAGAGATGGGAGCATCAGGTACATGAAGAGATGGGAGCATCTAGTACATGAGGAGATGGGTGCATCTAGTACATGAAGAGATGGGAGCATCTAGTACATGAAGAGATGGGAGCATCTAGTACATGAAGAGATGGGAGCATCATGTACATGAAGAGATGGGAGCATCAGGTACATGAAGAGATGGGAGCATCTAGTACATGAAGAGATGGGAGCATCTAGTACATGAAGAGATGGGAGCATCTAGTACATGAGGAGATGGGTGCATCTAGTACATGAAGAGATGGGAGCATCTAGTACATGAGGAGATGGGAGCATCTGGTACATGAAGAGATGGGAGCATCAAGTACATGAAGAGATGGGAGCATCTTGTACATGAAGAGATGGGAGCATCTGGTACATGAGGAGATGGGTGCATCTAGTACATGAAGAGATGGGAGCATCTAGTACATGAAGAGATGGGAGCATCTAGTACATGAAGAGATGGGAGCATCTAGTACATGAAGAGATGGGAGCATCTAGTACATGAAGAGATGGGAGCATCTAGTATATGAAGAGATGGGAGCATCTAGTACATGAAGAGATGGGAGCATCTAGTACATGAAGAGATGGGAGCATCTAGTACATGAAGAGATGGGAGCATCTAGTACATGAAGAGATGGGAGCATCTAGTACATGAAGAGATGGGAGCATCTAGTACATGAAGAGATGGGAGCATCTAGTACATGAAGAGATGGGAGCATCTAGTACATGAAGAGATGGGAGCATCTAGTATATGAATAGATTGGAGCATTTAGTACATGAAGAGATGGGAGCATCTGGTACATGAAGAGATGGGAGCATCTAGTACATGAAGAGATGGGAGCATCTAGTACATGAAGAGATGGGAGCATCTAGTACATGAAGAGATGGGAGCATCTAGTACATGAAGAGATGGGAGCATCTAGTACATGAAGAGATGGGAGCATCTGGTACATGAAGAGATGGGAGCATCTAGTACATGAAGAGATGGGAGCATCTAGTACATGAAGAGATGGGAGCATCTAGTACATGAAGAGATGGGAGCATGTTGTAATTTACAGATGCAGGGAAAGGAGCATCTCTTTATCAAATCCTCCTTCAGAGTCACATGCAGGTAAAACACTTGAATTTAAATATAGTATCAGAAAGAGCATATTCTGCCATTTCTATAACCCTTACCTTTGTAAAATATATATTTGTATTTTTTTTCAAGAATATCTATACTGTCCGTGCATTCAGCACCACTTGTACGGCAGTATTGCTCTGGTTGCTAAGCAGAAAACTAGTAACATAATAAAATGTACATTTCAAATATACTTTTTCGTTATGCAATTCATCCTTTACAGTTGTTCATTGTGTTGAGAAATACAGCAAGTCATTTGACCTGTGACCTGTGACCTGTTTAAATTATTATAATCGCTTTCGTTTTTCTACTTTGTCAACGGAAGCTGTAACTAGACTTTAGTAATGACTATAACTAATATTACTAATCATAATAAATAATAAAGTTGTAATATTGATATTGTAATGGAAATGAAAATAGGCAATATGTATTTTCTAGGACTTTCTAAGAATTATAAAAACATCTCCATGACTCTAACAAATAACTTATTTGTATTGTTATACAGCAGAAGTCGAAAATTTTGATACACCTACTCTACTCATTCAAGGATTTTTCTTTATTTTTACTATTTTCTAATAATTGCGAAGACAACAAAACTATGAAATAACACATGGAATCATGTAGTAACCAAAAAAAAGTGCTAAACAAATGAAAAAATATATTTTAGATTTTAGATTCTTCAAAGTAGCCACCCTTTGCCTTGATGACAGCATTGCAAACTCTTGGGCATTCTCTCAACCAGCTTCATGAGGGAGTCACCTGGAATGCTTTTCCAACAGTCTTGAAGAAGTTCCTACATATGCTGAGCACTTGTTGACTGCTTTTCCTTTACTCTGTGGTCCAACTCATCCCAAACCATCTCTATTGGGTCGAGTTTAAATGATTGTGGAGGCCAGGTCATCTGATGCAGCACTCCATCACTCTCCTTCTTGGTCAAATAGCCCTTACACAGCCTGGAGGTGTGTTGGGTCATTGTCCTTTTTGAAAACAGATTATAGTCCCACTAAGCGCCAACCAGATGGGATGGCGTATCGATGCAGAATGCTGTGGTAGCCATGCTAGTTAAGTGTGCCCTGAATTCTAAACCAATCACTGACAGAGTCGCCAGCAAAGCACCCCGACACTCCATCACACCTCCTCCTCCATGCTTCACAGTGGGAACCACACATGCGGGGATGATACAACAGAGCCTAAAAACAGGACAGGTCAAAGTAAAAATGAACAATATGACAACCAATCAGAACTGTTGTCCAGGAGTCCCCCCCCATCAGAACTGTTGTTGCCCCCCCCCCAATCAGAACTGTTGACCAGGAGTCCCCCCACACCAGAACTGTTGTTGCCCCCCCCCCAATCAGAACTGTTATCCAGGAGTCCCCCCATCAGAACTGTTATCCAGGAGTCCCCCCCATCAGAACTGTTATCCAGGAGTCCCCCCCCAATCAGAACTGTTGTTCAGGAGTCCCCCCATCAGAACTGTTGTTGCCCCCCCCAATCAGAACTGTTATCCAGGAGTCCCCCCATCAGAACTGTTGTCCAGGAGTCCCCCCCCATCAGAACTGTTGTCCCCCCCACCAAACAGAACTGTTGTCCAGGAGTCCCCCCCCATCAGAACTGTTGTCCAGGAGTCCCCCCCATCATGATCAGTAGTTTTCAGGATGTATCCGTCAATTTTTTTGACAATCTGATCATAACAGCAGAATGACAAGGACCTGCTCCCATCTGCTCCCGTACGCCCAATGACAGGAGCAGTAGGAGTAGTTCCCACACCTCGCTTGCTTGCAAAAAGTTTAATTGAAACATCGGCTGGTAGACTGAAATGTTTGCTTTTCAAAGGATAGAATAAAGTATTCCTTCTCACCCCCCCCCCCCCTTAAATGATTTAGATGCACTATTGTAAAGTGGCTGTTCCACTGGATGTCATAAGGTGAATTCATCAATTTGTAAGTCGCTCTGGATAAGAGCGTCTGCCAAATGACTTAAATGTAAATGTAAATAAAAAAATAAAAAAACAGGAACTTTAAGCAAGCAACATAGTGAGAACTTCTCTTTTAAGGCATTAACTTAAAATGTACCCGCTAGTGACTCCAACTGTGTTTACCCTTTCAAGATCAAAGCACCCAACAAGACACCCCCAACTACCAAACTCATCCATCATGTCAGCCATAGATCCAGAAGCAGTGTGCTGTACCAGAGGGAGGGCTGGCTAAGCTGCCTCTCTAGCCAAGCCAAGGTCTTCTGTCATGGGGTTTACAAAGAGAGAGAGAGCCCTGGTAGAGTGGGAGACGTGGAGCGGCCGCTGGGCAAGAGTGAGTGATTTGTGTGTGTGCACGCATGCGTGTGCTCTTGTGTGTGTATGCATATGTGTGTGTACTCGTGTAGGGCGGCAGGTAGACTAGTGGTTAGAGCATTGGGCCAGTAACTGAAAGCTTGCTGGTTTGAATACCTGAGCTGACAAGGTGAAATATCTGTTGGTGTGACTTTGAGCAAGGCTCTTAACCCTAATTTGCACACATAGCAGATAAGACAATACTCTGTTGAAGTGCATCAAGCCACATAGGAGATAAGACAGTACTCTGTTGAAGTGCATCAAGCCACATAGCAGATAAGACAGTACTCTGTTGAAGTGCATCAAGCTACATAGCAGATAAGACAGTACTCTGTTGAAGTGCATCAAGCCACATAGCAGATAAGACAGTACTCTGTTGAAGTGCATCAGGCTACATAGCAGATAAGATAGTACTCTGTTGAAGTGTATCAAGCCACATAGCAGATAAGACAGTACTCTGTTGAAGTGCATCAAGCCACATAGCAGATAAGACAGTACTCTGTTGAAGTGCATCAAGCCACATAGGAGATGACTGTGCTAAGGACAGCTTTGTCCACCTCCTTTCCTATAGGCTACAGATGACATTCCTTGCAGCTCATACAGTCACATTTTTCACATGTAATTTAAGTAATGCGACCAGAACCCCGCATGCGTTTGGAATAGCGCATGAAGTGAAATAGGCCGCCATCTATCGGTAGTGACAGCTCCATAAATTCTCTCACCCACCGTGCCACTCAACTACCGGTAAGCACTACCGGCATCTTTCTTAAGTATCGATGAAATGATACAAACCGGGATTTTACGTGACTCATAAAACATTACTGACGTGGCTTTAACAGGCAGAGAAGAAGTAAACTGACAAAACGACCAGAGAGCACATTTATGGGATAAAATAACCTATACTGCTGTTTTATATCGACTTTGGCAAGAATAGGCTATGATATTAAGCTTATATCATATAACATGTAAATAGTATATGCCGAAGCATATATTTAATATGTTTTTTTCCCCTCATGTTTTGATTGTGTAGGCTACAACAGTATAGACCCAGGTCCATATCACTGTCAACAAATACATAGAATAGGCTGAATAACAAATTGACGTTCCGCTATGGGGAAAATCATTAAGATAGCATAAGACTTCGAGCCACATGTATAATTATTAAAACCATAATTCTGAACGTCACTGCGTTCACACACTGTGATATGATCTACTGTAGACTACCTACCTAAACAATTAAACAATCATACAATTCCCAAACAACAGCATGACATCGTCTGAAGAGGGTAGAAGAAGAGAAAGAGATGATTTTCAGACGAGAAGAGGAGAGAGGGAGAGAGATTCCGAGGAGTACACCAAGCGCGTCGCATCGTGGCTGTTACTGTCACACCCCCCAATCTGTCATCACACCCGAGAGCACATTTCAATAGATGCTCGTCACATAAAAATGCTAATCATATTTATGATCTGTTTGTTGTTTTGCAATCACGAAATGAATCCGCTTCATACAGTATATTGTAGCTAGGCCATATGGAAAACGCTATCATCCAAGCATTGCACAGTCTACAATTCCGAGGAAAAAAAACTCTAAAGATTATCATTCGGCCTATATAATGAAAACAACGGGTTTTCAAGACAAAAAACATAATAATTTTAATTTGGCCACATGATTATTTTAGCACATCTCAGAGAACAACACACGCTGTATTCGATATAGGGAGCTCAAGTTCAGAAAGAGCCCCTGCAACGATGTCAAACCATTAACTATTAAAAACCGATATAAATATTTCAGGCAGATGCGAACAAGCATCATTCATTCAGTTAATTCTTACCCTTTATCAAACGGAGAGCTCCGCGAGCTGATGATCACCGAGCGTAGCGATGGGGGACGAGAGAGACGGGATGCTCTGCTTGTTCTGGCTGCGTCCTCCGCTCGATAGATAGGAGATGGAAGAGAGTCCGGACTGGCTGCTTGGAACACACGGCTACTGTCCTGCTTCTTCCTCTTCTTATGCTGCTACTGCGGCGGAGCCCTGCAAACCATGATACCGTCACAACGTCACACTCAAGCCCCGTGAGACAACAACAAGCAGTCCGAGCGAGGCAGCTAACGGCTGGGAGGGCGCGGGCTTCCACCGGGATAAGAGAGAGAGAGTTGGGTTTAGCTAGTTGGGTTTAGCCGGGTAGAGGGGATTTAAGGAGGGGGAGGGGGGTCCGAGGGATTACGTGATACCGGTTTAATTAGATAGTCATACGCCTATTGGCACAGCGGTTTGTGTGTGAGGGCGCGCAGGCAGCTCTCTCTCTCTCTCTCTCTCTCTCTCTCTCTCTCTCTCTCTCTCTCTCTCTCTCTCGCGGTAGATTTGAGAGGATGCAGTTCACCGGACATGATGGACAAAAGTTAGAGCACCACTATTTCCTCCTAGAATATTATTGGCTATTTACAAATATTATGATAAATCATTTTCATTATCCCTTCATGAACAGTCTGTTGGCATGCAATGAGGCCACCTAGGGTTAAAATGAAATATAATCTCATTAATATGACAAGCATTCAATAGGCTAACAATAATCAGGTTTCATCAGATTTTATAGAATAAAGTCATATGATATATATATATAAATCACCACAGCTGTGATGGAAACAGTACCTTTCGGAAAAAAATAATAATAAATGCCGACAGACCGTGTGTCTGTTTAACATGTTGGGATATTTAATATATAATAAAACATTTCTGGTTCTTATCCACAATAATTTCATCATGTAGACTAGAACAGAGTAGGCACATTTGCTATTTAACGCAACGGTTTTTTTTGTGGCAAAGCTATGGTAGAGTTGGAAATGCTATGGAAACTTTTGATTTGTATTCGGTAAATAAAAACTTAAGCTTGAAAAAAAAAAAGTACGTTGTGTGTGCCTGACGTCATCACGCATTTATTTGTATACGATTGTATCAGGGTGTCCTGGCTGGGAAACACCACTGATGGGAAAATGCTCATATTTTCTTTATGCAAATTCTAGAAAATGCACGTGAAAATCTGCCTCCAATTGGATGGAAACCGAGCTACTGAGCAGGTGTCAGTTTGATTGAACTTGTGTTCATCCATCCTTTTTAAAATGCTATTTCAGGCTACTGAAATGTCATATAGTCCTATCATAAACACAGCTGTTCAAACAATAAATCCAGGAGAAGACCACACACACACACACAGCACCTACGGAATCGTGACCATCATATTCGAATCATCACCAGGCTTGTCTGAAATGTCCTCCTCTCTAGGCTCAGTATGATTTGCAAGGTGAATCAAAAAAGTCCAGCTGCTAACCTGAAACCCCACCTCTTCAATGAATACCTAGGATAGGATAAGTAATCCTTCTCCCCCCCCCCTTAAATGATTTAGATGCACTATTGTAAAGTGGCTGTTCCACTGGATGTCAGAAGGTGAATTCACCAATTTGTAAGTCGCTCTGGATAAGAGCGTCTGCTAAATGACTTAAATGTAAATGTTAAATGTAAATGTCTAATCAATCCTTCAGTCACTTCAAAGTGAGGGGAAGTTAGAGAGGCAGCCAATAATATAACCACAGACACTCTACAGTAGTATATGTCCTATAGAGAATCCTACAGGGACCCCGTCATGGAGAGAAAGTTGTGAAGTCGTGACCATCCCACTCATACCACATCCGCTGCCAAAAGCTCTATTCGCAGTGAGGGGCTCAGTAGACATATTATGTGAGGTAGGCAGGGATTTAAACAATGATGTACCTACAGCCCGCAGGGACCAAAGCAAACGGAGGAAAGGTGAATTGATTTTATTTGCTGGCTCGATCGAATATAACCGATCGTTGACCAACAGCTTAACAAAGTTCATTCTGGAGTGTTCCAATTCATGCTTCTTTCTGCTGTAGGCCTTCCTGCAGGGTAGCCTAGTGGTTAGAGCGTTGGACTAGTAACCGGAAGGTTGCAAGTTCAAACCCCCGAGCTGGACAAGGTACAAATCTGTCGATCTGCCCTTGAACAGGCAGTTAACCCACTGTTCCTAGGCCACCATTGAAAATAAGAATTAGTTCTTAAACTGACTTGTCTCGTTAAATAAAGGTAAAATAAAATAAATACAATTTCAGGGATTGTATTCTTCTTGTGGGGAGTACCGTGGGACGCACCTACTGAAAGTAGTAGTCCCTCTCCCCTGTCGCAGGTTGATGACCCGGTGTGATACATTGAGGATTCCACTATTGCCACTGTCCTGAATGCCACTGTGCTGAATGGCATAAGAATGTATTCTTAACTGACTATAAAGGTAAAATAAAATAAAATAAAAATATATATATATATATTTTAAAATTGTTGCTATTTGCGTCTAACGCTTGAAACACACCGACAGTGTTTTTTTGCATTTCGGTGACTCCAGATTTACATTAATTTTCAATGAAACGCTGCTTAGCCATGAAAGCATTGAGTTGCAGAGGCAGTTGCAGTGCGTTCGGTGTTGTACATACGTTGGATTTATCGAAATGTGTGCGTCAAACTGTATGCTGGAGATGGCTTGACAGAAATGGTAGCAGATGGTGAATGTTGATCTTTTGTTGGGTACATGTACTCTTTTGCGCAATGATGCTGTCGGTGTGTTCAAAGCGTTAGTTTACATTAGTTTTGGGTCGGACCTAATTTACATAATATTAGGTCATAATTGTCTATAAATGCATGATAATAACAATGAAACTAACTATGTTATATCACAATGGCAAGAAACATTGATTGAAAATTACACACATAAAATACACCAAATGACAAGTATTATATTTGCCATGTACAAACATATGAACATATACATTATATTCCACCATAATTACTATAGGTGAGAGAGTGAAGTCCATCAAACCAATGGAAATGGCAGGGTGGACAACACTGTTTCAGCTGAACAGCAAGGTGTTCAATGTTCAGAAGATGACTTCACATTAGCACACAAACGAATCAAGGAAAATAAGAAAATATGAAAATATGTCCAGGAAAAGACTCTTTACAGTGAACTAACTATTACTATTGAGTTACATGGAAGAAAGACATGATGGAAAATGAAGACTGTCAGCAGTCTACCTTCTTCCTACCAGAAGCCTGCAACAGACTAGCAGAAATATCAGGTGGCAACCCTCCCACCTGGATTGGGTCGTACCAACTCACAAATACAGATAGGTGACATTATCTCGAAATCAGTGAGAGACGATTTAAAGTAGACAAGACGGCAGCGTACACAATTGTTGGATTAATTCATGGAGCAAAACATTGATTTATTTTAATAACAGAACATTTTCTAAATTCAAAAGTACCACCTGCAACGGGACATGGACATCACGTGTGCTCCCTCTCCGGCCTCTAGGTCACCAGGCTACTCGTTATGGAGCACACCTGTCACCATCGTTGTGCACACCTGTTGGTCATCAGACTCACCTGGACTCCATCACTTCCCTAATTACCTTCCCTATATATGTTTATCCATTTGGTTCATTCCCTATATATGTTCCTCCCTTTGGTTCCTGCACTATATATGTCTCTCTCTTTGGTTCCTTCCCCATATATGTCACTCTCTTTGGTTCCTTCCCTATATATGTCTCTCTCTTTGGTTCCTACACTATATATGTCTCTCTCTTTGGTTCCTTCCCCATATATGTCACTCTCTTTGGTTCCTTCCCTATATATGTCTCTCTCTTTGGTTCCTACCCTATATATGTCCCTCCCTTTGGTTCCTTCCCTATATATGTCTCTCTCTTTGGTTCCTTCCCTATATATGTCTCTCTCTTTGGTTCCTTCCCTATATATGTCACTCCCTTTGGTTCCTTCCCTATATATGTTCCTCCCTTTGGTTCCTGCCCTATATATGTTTATCCATTTGGTTCCTTCCCTATATACGTCTCTCTCTTTGGTTACTTCCCTATATATGTCTCTCCCTTTGGTTCCTTCCCTATATATGTCTCTCTCTTTGGTTCCTTCCCTATATATGTCTCTCTCTTTGGTTCCTTCCCTATATATGTCACTCCCTTTGGTTCCTTCCCTATATATGTCATTTCCTTTGGTTCCTTCCCTATATATGTCCTTTCCTTTGGTTCCTTCCCTATATATGTCTCTCCCTTTGGTTCCTTCCCTATATATGTCACTCTCTTTGGTTACTTCCCTATATATGTCTCTCTCATTGGTTCCTTCCTCAGGCATCGTTGTTTCTGTTTCACGTCTGTGTGCTGTTAGTGTTTCTTGTTTTGTATTACGTTCTGTTTATTATATTAAAACTGAACTTGCTTCCGACTCTCAGCGGATATCGTTGCAATATGATAATACTGTAGATCCATTAGACTGGGTAAGTGATTGTAGAAGAGACGTTTACTGTAGATCCATTAGACTGGGTAAGTGATTGTAGAAGAGACGTTTACTGTAGATCCATTAGACAGGGTAAGTGATTTGAAGAGAAGATCCATTAGACGATTTACGTTTACTGTAGATCCATTAGACAGGGTAAGTGATTGTAGAAGAGACAGGGTAAGTGATTATAGAAAGGCGTTTACTGTAGATCCATTAGACAGGGTAAGTGATTATAGAAGAACTGTAGATCCATTAGACAGGGTAAGTGATAGAAGATCGTTTACTTTCCATTAGACAGTGATTATCGTTTAGTAGATCCATTCGTTTACTGTAGATCCATTAGACAGGGTAAGTGTAAGTAGATCCATTAGATACGTTTAGAGACAGGGTAAGTGATTGTAGAAGAGACGTTTACTTAGATCCATTAGACAGGGTAAGTGATTGTAGAAGAGACGTTTACTGTAGATCCTTTAGACTGGGTAAGTGATCCTGTAGATCCATTAGACAGGGTAAGTGATTGTCGTTTAAGATCCATTAGACAGGGTAAGTGATTGTAGAAGAGACGTTTAGATCCATTAGACAGGGTAAGTGATTGTAGAAGAGACGTTTACTGTAGATCCATTAGACAGGGTAAGTGATTGTCTTACTGTAGATCCATTAGACAGGGTAAGTGATTGTCGTTTACTGTAGATCCATTAGACAGTGATTGTAGAAGAAGTTTACTGTAGATCCATTAGACAGGGTAAGTGATTATAGAAGAGACTCTCTCTCTTTCTCTCCACCTCTCTTTTTCTCGTCTCTTTTCTCCACCTCTCTCTCTTTTCTCCAGGGTCTCTGATTCTAGAATCTCTCTCTTTCTCTTCTCTCTAGATCCTTTCTCTAGACCTCTCTCTTTCTCTCCACCTCTCTCTTTCTCTCCACTCTCTTTCTCTCCACCTCTCTCTCTTTTTCTCCACCTCTCTCTCTTTCTGATTATCTCCACCTCTCTCTTTCTCTCCACCTCTCTCTCTTTTCTCCACCTCTTCTCTCTCTCTCTCTTTCTCTCCACCTCTCTCTTTTCTCCACCTCTCTCTTTTTACTCTAGATCTCTCTTTTCTCCACCTCTCTCTCTTTCTCTTTCTCTCTCTCTCTTTCTCTCCACCTCTCTCTTTCTCTCCACTCTCTCTTTCTCTCCACCTCTCTCTTTCTCTTCTCTCTCTCTCTTTCTCTTTCTCTCCACCTCTCTCTTTCTCTCCACCTCTCTCTTTTTCTCCACCTCTCTCTCTCTCTCTCTCTCTCTCTTTCTCTCTACCTCTCTCTTTTTGTCCACCTCTCTCTTGCTCTCTTTCTCTCCACCTCTCTCTTTTTCTCCACCTCCCTCTCTCTACTCTCTCTCTCTCTCTCTCTCTCTCCACCTCTCTCTCTCAACTCCTTCTCTCCACCTCTCTCTCCTTTTCTCTGCCTTTCTCTCTCTCTCTTGTGTGAGTGAGACTGGGACTTTTCTTTGACTCAGCTGATTTCATTAGCTGTCCAGTTTATCTATCCGTGTCTTTTTCTCTCATTTCAATTGAAGGGGCTTAATTGGCGTGGGAAACATATGTTAACATTACATTGCCAAAGCAAGTGGAATAGATAATAAACAGTTGTCAAATATACAATAAAATGAACAGTAAACATTACACTCAGAGAAGTTCCAAAACTGTAAATACATTACAAATGTCATATTATGTATAGATACAGTGTTGTAACGATCTACAAATGGTTAAAGTGCAAAAGGGAAAATAAATAAGCATAAATATGGGTTGTATTTACAATGATGTTTGTTCTTCTTGTTATTCACTGGTTGCCCTTTTCTTGTTTGGTTTGTTTTCAAATTCTTTGTGGGTCTGTGTAATCTGAGGTTAATATGTGTCTCTAATATGGTCATACATTTGACAGGAGGTTAGGAAGTGCAGCTCAGTTTCCACCTCATTTTGTGGGCAGTGAGCACATAGCCTGTCTTTTCTTGAGAGCCAGGTCTGCCAACGGCGGCCTTTCTCAATAGTGAGGCTATGCTCACTGAGTCAGTACATAGTCAAAGATTTCCTTAAGTTTGGGTCAGTCACAGTGGTCAGGTATTCTGCCACTGTGTACTCTCTGTTTAGGACCAAATAGCATTCTAGTTTGCTCTGTTTTTTGTTAATTCTTTCCAATGTGTCAGGTAATTATCTTTTTGTTTTCAAATCAAATCAAATCAAATTGATTTATATAGCCCTTCGTACATCAGCTGATATCTCAAAGTGCTCTCAGAAACCCAGCCTAAAACCCCAAACAGCAAGCAATGCAGGTGTAGAACCACGGTGGTTAGGAAAACTCCTAGAAAGGCCAAAACCTAGGAAGAAACCTAGAGAGGAACCAGGCTATGTGGGTGGCCAGTCCTCTCTCTGTGCCGGGTAGAGATTATAACAGAACATGGCCAAGATGTTCAAATGTTCATAAATGACCATCATGATCGAATAATAATAAGGCAGAGCAGTTGAAACTGGAGCAGCAGCACGGCCAGGTGGACTGGGGACAGCAAGGAGTCATCATGTCAGGTAGTCCTGGGGCATGGTCCTAGGGCTCAGGTCCTCTGAGAGAGAGAAGGAGAGAATTAGAGAACGCACACTTAAATTCACACAGGACACCGGATAGGACAGGAGAAGTACTCCAGATATAACAAACTGACCCCACCCCCCGACACATAAACTACTGCAGCATAAATACTGGAGGCTGAGACAGGAGGGGTCTGGAGACACTGTGGCCCCATCCGAGGACCTCCCCTTTCTCAGGGCCAAACAGGAAGGATATAACCTCCACCCACTTTGCCAAAGCACAGCTTTCCCCACACCACTAGAGGGATATCTTCAACCACCAACTTACCATCCTGAGACAAAGCTGAGTATCCCGCAAAGATCTCCGCTCATCCACCCAAGGGGGGCGCCAACCCAGACAGGATGACCTCATCAGTGAATCAACCCACTCAGGTGACGCACCCCTTCCAGGGACGGCATGAGAGAGCCCCAGTAAGCCAGTGACTCAGCCCCTGTAATAGGGTTAGAGGCAGAGAATCCCAGTTTTCTCATGATTTGGTTGTGTCTAGTTGTGTTGCTGTCCTGGGGCTCTGTGGGGTTTGTATTTGTGAACAGGACCAGCTTGCTTATGGGACTATTTTCTCTGTAGTTGATGGCTTTGTTGTGAAAGGTTTGGGAATCACTTTCTTTTGGTTGTGGAATTGAATGTCTGCATGCATTATTTGGTGTTTTACATTGTTCCCAGAGGATATTTTTGCAAAATTCTGCATGCAGAGTCTCAATATGGTGTTTGTCCCATTTTGTGAATTCTTGGTTGGTGAGCGGACCCCAGACCTCAGAACCATAAAGGGAAATGGGTTCTTCATAAGGGAATTTGTATGTTCAAGGTAATAACTAAAGAATTCCACCCTGAAACATTTACATTTTACATTTAAGTCATTTGGCAGACGCTCTTATCCAGTCTTTCTCTCCAGCTCTCTCTTTTCCTCTCCACCTCTCTCAAATTGGTGAATTCACCTTATGACATCCAGTGGAACAGCCACTTTACAATAGTGCATCTAAATCATTTAAGGGGGGTGAGAAGGATTACTTTATCTCTATCCTAGGTATTCCTTAAAGAGGTGGGGTTTCAGGTGTCTCCGGAAGGTGGTGATCTGACCTCTGTCCTCCCTCTAGGGAGTTTGTTCCACCATTGGGGGCCACCCTCGAACAGTTTTGACTGGGCAGCGGGAACTCTCTTTCAGTGGTCGAGCAGGCCAGAGGTGGATGAACCAGTGCCCTTGTTTGGGTGTAGGGCCTGATCAGAGCCTGGAGGTCTCTTTTCTCCCCTCCAGCTCCGTCTTTCAAGCACCATGGTCTTGTAGCGGATGCGAGCTTCTCTGGAAGCCAGTGGAGAGAGCGGAGGAGCGGGGTGACGTGAGAGAACTTGGGAAGGTTAAACACCAGACGGGCTGCTCGTTCTGGATGAGTTCTAGGGGTTTAATGGCACAGGCAGGGAGCCCAGCCAACAGCGAGTTGCAGTAATCCAGACGGGAGATGACAAGTGCCTGGATTAGGACCTCCGCCTCTTCCTGTGACCTCTCTCTTTCGGATGTTGTAGAGCATGAACCTTTCTCTTTCCACCGCCTTGATGTTACCTCTCTGAGAACGACAGGGTGTTGTCCAGGATCACCACCAAGGTTCTTAGCGCTCTGGGAGGAGGACACACCCAACCGTGATGGCTCCATGGAACGGGCAGTCCTTCCCCGGGAGGAAGAGCAGCTCTTTCTCTTGCCTCTCTTTCCCTCAGCTTGAGGTGGTTCCTCTCCACCTCTCTGTCTGCCAGACATGCAGAGATCGATTCTCTCCACCTGGTCATCAGAAGGGGAAAGGAGAAGATTAATTGTGTCTCTCTCTTTCTCTGCATAGCAATGATAGGGGAGAGACCATGTGAGGTTATCAAGTGACTTCTCTGTATCGAGAATAGGAGAGGGCCTAAAACAGAGCCCTGGGGGACACCAGTGGTGAGAGCGCGTGGTGAGGAGACTCTCTTTCCCTCCACGCCACCTTAGGAGCGACCTGTCTAGGACTTTCTCCCACCTCTCTCGGAGATGCCCACTCGGAGAGGGTGGAGAGGAGGATCTTGGTCTCTCTCGAAGGCAGCCGATAGGTCTAGAAGGATGAGAGCTCTCTCTTTCCCTCGGACCTCCGTGATACAGAGAAGAGCAGTCTCTCTGAATGACTAGTCTTGAAACCTGACTGATTTGGATCAAGAAGGTCATTCTGAGAGAGATAGCGGGAGAGCTGGCCAAGGACGGCACGTTCAAGAGTTTTCCAGAAGGGATACTGGTCTGTAGTTGTTGACTCGGAGGGATCGACCTGTCTTTTTTCTCCAACTCTCGCTTTCTCTTGAAGACTTTCTAAGGGCTCGTACCAGCGGTCAGGGATGAGTTGATGAGCGAGGTGAGGTAAGGGGAGAATGTCTCCGGAAATGGTCTCCAGGAGGGGATAGGGTCAAGCGGGCAGGTTTTTGGGCTTTCTCCGTCTCTTTCTCTCGAGATTTCATCTGGAGAGAGGGAGAAAGAGGTCAGAGCACAGGGTAGGGCAGTGTGAGCAGAACCAGCGGTGTCGTTTGACTTAGCAAACGAGGATCGGATGTCTCGACCTTCTTTTCAAAATGGTTGACGAAGTCATCTGCAGAGAGGGAGGAGGGGGGGGAGGAGGTTTCAGGAGGGAGGAGAAGGTGGCAAAGAGCTTCCTAGGGTTAGAGGCAGATGCTTGGAATTTAGAGTGGTCCAGAAAGTGGCTTTAGCAGCAGAGACAGAGGAGGAAAATGTAGAGAGGAGGGAGTGAAAGGATGCCAGGTCCGCAGGGAGGCGAGTTTTCTTCCATTTCCGCTCACGGCTGCCCGGGCCCTGTTCTGTGAGCTCCAATGAGTGTCGGCCACGGAGCGGGAGGGGGGACCGAGCCGGCCTGGGGAGGAGGGGACATAGAGAGTCAAAGGATGCGGGGAGAGGATGGGTTGAGGAGGCAGAATCAGGAGTTAGGTTGGAGAAGGTTTGAGCAGAGGGAAGAGATGATAGGATGGAAGAGTGAGAGAGTGGGGAGAGGTGTTGGGTCTGGATACCATCCTAGGGGCAGTGTGGGAAGTGTTGGATGAGAGCGAGGGGAAAAGGATACAAGGGTCGGAGACTTGGGGGAGTTCAATGAGGTTAGTGGAAGAACAGCATCTAGTAAAGATGATCGAGCGTATTGCCTGTGTGAGTGGGGGTCTGTTTGAGGAGCAATGGAGTGGAAAGAGTCCGAGGCACTGCTGAATGAGTCAAAGGTAGACCTGGTCATAAAGGCTGTTAAAGTTGCCCAGGACTGGAGTGGTGGGTCCTCAGGAAAACATTTGGTTTTGAGGCACAAGCTCATTGATGAACTCTCCGAGGGAACCTGGTTTTTACATGCGATAAATGATAAGGATGTTAAGCTGTGAAAGGGCTGGTAACTGTGACAGCATGGAATTCAAAGGAGGCGATAGACAGATTTGACCACTCCCTTCGTGACCTTTGGCTCGTGGGCGGACGAAGAGAGAGCACTTTATCTGTGGTGATCCATGTTTTGTCAGTGCCAAGAAGTCGAGGGACTGGAGGCATTATGTGGCTAGATGAACTCTGCCTTGTTGGTCCTCAGATCGGCAGTTCCAGAAGGTCTACCGGAGACCTGGAATTATTATGTAGCTGGGACCACCAGTTGGTCCTCAGACAGAAGGTCTAGGGCGCGTTTGTTGGTCTGTATTATTATGTGGCTAGGAGAGAACAGGTGAACCTAGTTGACCTCAGACAGAAGGTCTAAGGGAGATTGAATGGTGTATTATTCGAATGTTCTAGAAAGTGAACCTACGTTGGTCTTAGACAGAAGGTGATACAGTACTGCTGGAGTAGGCTAGCTGGCAGTGGCTGCGTTGTTGACTTTGTAGGCTAGCTGGAACCTAGTTGGACCTCAGACAGAATCAAGTCGTTCCGTTGAGTGTATTATTATGTGGCTACAGTGAACCTAGTTGGTCCTCAGACAGAAGGTCTAGCAGTGTTGATTGGGTGTATTATTATGTGGCTAGGTGACCTAGTTGGTCCTCAACAGAAAATGTTTGGGCACACAATTGTCTATGATCGGCTATGTATATAGCTTTCCCGATCTTTGAGTCATAAGGACTGATGAAGTCTGTGATCTACCTGTGGATGTCCTCAGTGGGTGTGGTGTTGGAGTGTCTAGGAGGCTGTCAGGGTTGGCTGATAGCAGGGTGCTCGTTAAGGACGACAAATAGGGACTAGCTATCCTCTGAGTTTGGGGTAATCACTCATTTCTCTCTAAACTCCTCTGTGATGTTGCAAAGACAACTATGGTCAGGGTCTGATGTGGACTGTTCTGCTTGAGTGTAATAGTTTTGTCAGTGCTGCTAGACGGTGGGCTTTCTGCTGGCTTCTCTGCGGGGGTGGCCCCCTCTCTAAGTGCAATTATCTCTGTCAAACACCATGTAGCTTCTCCATCTAAGATTAGACTCACCCTCTAATGTCATTCCCTGCGGACCGAAGTGTCTCGACCGCTCCAGCACCTGGAACCTGTCGTGTAACTGTATAATAAATAATTCTTATAAACTAAGTCCTGTTTGGTTATCCTGTTAAGGGGAGAAATGTGTGTCTGTGACTAAGAAAATGCAGAGAACAATTAAACTATGACCTGACATGGTTGGAACTCAGCTCTCCAGGAAAGGGGTCTGGCTAAATGTCCCTGTAATTTGCTGGACTGCCAGCCTGGTAGTGATAAATGAGGAATGAGGACTGTGTGCATCCCACCTACTGTTTGTGTGTCTGGGTGCTGGTTGTAGGTGGGGGTGAGAGTCATAAAATGACAAGTCTTTGTATTTTTATCTTCAGGTCTGAATACAGAAATCAGCTTTTTGCAGAAGTAGAGGGTGTTATAAAGACTCCAGCTGTTCCAGCTGAGTCTTTCCAATTATTATTCAGGGTCTTACAAACCTGGTAGTCAAAGCTTAAATAATTGTTAGTCATCATCATTGGGATTGAAAATTATCGTGACAGTTCTTTAACTGATTCAAATATTTTTAGCCCGATCCTAATTGGAATGTTGAAATTTATGTTCCTTTTGATGGCATAGAATGCCCTTCTTGCCTTGTCTCTCAGATCGTTCACAGCTTTGTGGATGTTACCTGTTCTGATGTTTAGGCCAAGGTATGTATAGTTTTTGTGTGCTCTAATTCAGAGCTAGCTGAGAATTTTGATTTTGAAATCCTGGTGACTGGACCTTTTTGGAACACCATAATTTTGGTCTTTTAGCTGACTCAGGGCCCTCTGGCATTGTCTAATATCTGAGGTGCTGCTGTAAGGCCCTCCTTGCTTTCACCAGATCATAAGGATACAGTTGACTTCAGATTTGTGAATGTGAGGCCATGTGCTGCAGACTGTTCTAGTGCACCTTGACAATTCGTTGATATATATATTTTGAAGAGGGTGGGGCTTAAGCTCCCTCCCTGTCTCACCCCACGGCCTAATGGGAAGAAATGTCTGTGTTTTTGCTTATTTTAACTGCACACTTGTTGTTTGTGTACAGGATATTATAATGTAGTATGTTTTCCCCCAATACCCTTTCCATCATTTGTACAGTCATGCTATGCTGTTCTCTGAGTTGAAGGCATTAAAAAAATCAACAATACATGAGAATACTTTGCCTTTACAAGTCTGCTGTTAATGATAATGCAGAGGATTTTCCCAAGGTTGCTGTTGACTCATATCGCACAGCAGTTATTGGGATCAAATTTGTCTCCACTTTTGTAGATTGGAGTGATCAGTCATTGGTTCCAAATATTGGGGAAGATGCCAGCGCTAAAGACGATGTTAGAGAGTATAGCCAATTGTAATTTGTTGTGTGCATATTTGATAATTTCATTGAGGATACCATCAACACCACAGGCCTTTTTGGGTTGGAGGGTTTTTTATTTTGTCATGTAGTTGTCCTCATTGTTGCTGGGGATTTTAACAAGGCTAATCTGAAAACAAGACTCCCTAAAATGTATCAGTCCAGATATCTGTTAACTTGGCGCCCCAGTTGGCTTGCAAAACCTATTACAGTGATCACTTGTTATTCTTCTTTCCGCTTTTGCCACATTTCAGGCTTCAAACATAAAGCTATAAAACTGTATTTTTTTGCCTACAGACAGAAACTAAAACAACAAGTGGGACACTGAGGTCTGAACGCTGGTCCGACCAAGCTGATTACTCCAAGACTGCATCCATCACGTGGACTGGGACATGTTTTTAACAAATCAAAAACATTGAAAATGATTGGGTGTTCATTAAATGATTGAAGATGTCCCCTTAGCAACGATTAAAACGTTAACCAGAAACCGTGGATTGATGGCAGCATTCGCGTGAAACTGAAAGCGCGAACCACTGCTTTTAATCAGAGGAAGGTGACTGGTAACATGACCGAATACAAACAGTGCAGCTATTCCCTCCGTAAGGCTATCAAACAAGCTAAGCCTCAGTATAGAGACAAAGTAGAATCTCAATTAGGCTCAGACACAAGAGGTATGTCAGGGTCTACAGTCAATCACGGACTACAAGATGAAATCCAGCTCAGTCACGGACCAGGGTGTCTTGCTACCAGGCAGTTATCATTTTTGGCTTTGAGGACAATACAGTGACCACTGCAGCAGCATGGCATCAGGTCCTTCACTGCAGCCTAATTAAAACGGTGACTAAGGCTGGTCATGTGTAATGACTGTCTTCAGACATGCGCAGACCAGCTGGCTGGTGTGCGGACATATTCCATCAATCCCTATTAGTCTGCTGTTCCCAATTTGTAAGAGGGACCATTGTTCCTGTTCCCATTAGAAAGCTAAGGTAACTGAGCTAAACGACTAAATCAAATCAAAATCAAATCAAATCAACCTTTTATTTGTCACATACACATGGTTATGGCAGATGTTAATGCAGTGTAGCGAAATGTTTGTGCTTCAGGCAATGCAGTAATAACCAACAAGTAATCTAATGAAGCTAAACTATTTTATACACAGGTTTGGTGAATATGTACAGGATTATAAATGAGTGATGGTCTGCAGCATAAAGATACAGTAGATGTTAACCCAGGTCTGGTGAGAGCAGTATTTAACAAAGGTCTGTTAAAGTGGCTAGTGATACATGTTTAAATAAGGTCTGATGAAGCAGTACAATTTTATGCATATGAGGAATAATGTGGGAAGTAGGATTATATAAGGTAGCATTGTTTAAAGTGGCTAGTGATATATTTACATCATTTCCCATCAATTCCCTGGCTGAGTTGAGTCAGTGTCAGTGTGTTGGCAGCAGCCACTCAATGTTAGTCGTGGATGTTTAACAGTCTGATGGGCTTGAGATGAAGCTGTTTTTCAGTCTCCAGGTCTTTGATGCAGGATTTTGACCCAGGTCTGGATGATAGCAGGATTTGAACAGGCAGTGGCTCGGGTGGTTGATGTCCTTGATGATCTTTATGGCCTTCCTGTAACATCAGGTGTCCTGGAGGGCAGGATTTTAACCCAGGTCTGGTGCAGACCTCACTACCCTCTGGAGATTTTGAGGGCGGAGGTTTGGTAAAGCGGCGGGATTTTACACCCAGATGCTCTCTTGTGCAAGCAGTTTGGAGTGCTTTTTACACTGCACAGCGTCTGCCAAATGACTTAAATGTAATGTAAATGTTTAAATGCCAAGCTGTCTCAATGAACAGCATTCTATTGGTATTCCTTTGTCCAGATGGGTTAGGGCAGTGTGCAGTGTGCAAAACATTTTCTTGGACCAATTTGCGGTAAGCAAATGCAGTGGGTCTAGTGTTTCTACCTGTAGATGCACTATTGTAATGGCTGTTCCACTGGATGTCAGCTGGTGAATTCACCAATTTGCAGAGCTCTGGGGATTATAGCGTCTGCAATGACTTAAAGTAAATGTAAATTGAGGTCTGGTGACATCAGGGACAAACTTTTACACCACCCTGTTACAGGAAGGGAAATCATCAAGGACAACACCCACCGAGCCACTGCCTGTTCACCCCGCTATCATCCAGACACAGGTCAGTACAGGTGCATCACGCTGGGACCGAGAGACTGAAAAACAGCTTCTATCTCAAGGCCATCAGACTGTTAAACAGCAACCACTAACATTGAGTGGCTGCTGCCAACACACTGACTCAACTCCACCACTTCAATAATCTGTGAATTGATGGCTTGCAAAAGGACAAATATATCACAATTTCAAACAATGCTAAATATAATGTTTACATACCCTACATTATTCATCTCATATGTATATGTATATACTGGCTATCATCTAGCATACACATGAGCCACTTTAACTATGCCACTTTGTTTACATATTTCATATGTATATAGTATTTGATACCATCAGGTGTATCTTGAACCACTGTTGCACCATCACTCATTCAGACTTTATGTACCTATTCTTTATCCCCTTACATTAAAGATATTAGTTTTGGAATTGTTAGTTAGATTTGCTGGTTTTAACCCATTGCCGAACTAGGAAGCACAAGCATTTCGCTACACTCGATTAACATCTGCTAACCATGTGTATGTGCACTTAATAAAATTGCTTTGATTTGATTTGATTTAGTTCATTCAAGGTAATTAGAGAATCCAGTGGGTTCTGGTAGTCTTTAATAGTTGATTCTAAGATTTGTATTTGATCATGTATATGTTTTTAGGGCCAACATGATTGTAGAAGTGGTTTATCCATACATCTCCGTTTTGGATAGATAACTCTTTGTGTTGTTGCTTGTCTAATGTTTTCCAATTTTCCCGGTAGTGGTTATAGTCTGTGGATTCTACATTGAGCTGATTTCTGACAGCTGCTGTTCTTTCTTTTTCCATGGTGTATATCTGTATTGTTTTCGATTCACCATAGTGAAGGCATGACTCTGGTTTTCTAGGTTAATATGTTTTTGGTTGGACAGGTTTCTCAATTTCCTTCTTAGGTTTTTACATTCTTCATCAAACCATTTGCTGTTGTTGTTAATTTTCTTCGGTTTTCTGTCCCAATTTTTTTATTTTAGCTGAGAGATTGAATATACTGTTAAGATTTTCTGCTGCCTCGTTCACACCAACACTTTTACAGTGAAACATTTTGTCCAGTAAATTGTCTAAAAGGGATTGAATTTGTTGTTGCCTAATTGTTTTTTGGTAAGTTTCAACACTACATTCCTTCCATCTATAGCATTTCTTAATATTTCTCAGTTCTTTTGGCTTTGCTGCCTCATGATTGAGTATTGCTCTGACCGTGATTATGCTGTGATCTGATAGGGGTGTCAGTGGGCTGACTGTGAACACTCTGAAAGACTCGGGTTGAGGTCAGTGATAAAGTAGTCTCAGTACTACTCAGCAGAGATTTATTTATTTATTTCACCTTTATTTAACCAGGTAGGCAAGTCCCCTGAGCCAAGTTCTATTTAAATTGCGACCAGCCTGAGACAGAGCAAAGAGTTGTAACCTGTTGTTGTTGGTTATTTTGTCACAGTTGTGCCAGAGTTGGGGCATATGGGGGACAAACATACAGTCACCTCCAGTCAGGTGTTTGTCCCCCTGTGAGATGAAGGTGTCAGGTTCTTGTCCGGTTCTGGGATTTAGGTCAATACAGACTAGTACATGGAATTATTGATCTTCCTCCAGAATGGAGAATGTGCAAAGTCATTAAAGTAAAAATAATGGGGGATATAGGAGCAAGGAGGACAAATATTAATTTTTTAATTAAATAGCCAGATGGAAAATGTTACTGTTTTGATTAATTTAATGGAGTGAGTTAGGTCTGCTCTTTACCAAATTAAATCAAATCAAATCAAATATATTTATATAGCCCTTCATACATCAGCTGATATCTCAAAGTGCTGTACAGAAACCCACCCTAAAACTCCAAACAGCAAGCAATGCAGGTGGAGGAAAAACTCCCTGGAAAGGCCAAAACCTAGGAAGAAACCTAGAGAGGAACTAGGCTATGACAGGTGGCCAGTCCTCTTCTGGCTGTGCCGGGTGGAGATTATAACAGAACATGGCCAAGATGTTCAAATGTTCATAAATGACCAGCATGGTCATATGATAATAATCACAGGCAGAACAGTTGAAACTGGAGCAGCAGCATGGCCAGTTGGACTGGGGACAGTAAGGAGTCATCATGCCAGGTAGTCCTGAGGCATGGTCCTAGGGCTCAGGTCCTCCGAGAGAGAGAAAGAAAGAGAGAAAGAGAGAATTAGAGAGAGCATACTTAAATTCACACAGGACACCGGATAAGACAGGAGAAGTACTCAGATATAACAAACTGCTAGCCCCCGGTAAACCACTGCAGCAGAAATACTGGAGGCTGAGACAGGAGGGGTCAGGAGACACTGTGGCCCCATCCGATGATACCCCCAGAGAGGGCCAAACAGGAAAGATATAACCAAACCCACTTTGCCAAAGCACAGCCCACACACCATTAGAGGGATATCTTAGCATACCCCCTGAGTTCCTTCCCTGTTTCACACCTGGTAGTTTGGTGGATGGGACTACCAGCTCTCTGTAACCTAGAGGGCAACCAGTGGGTCCATCTCCTCTATACCATGTTTCTTTTAGGATGACAATGTCTGTATTTCCGATTTCATTGATGAAGTCCAGGTTCCTGCTCTTTAGGCCAAAGGCAGATGACCTCAGGCCTTGGATATTCCAGGATGAGATAGTGAAGGCTTTGTGTTCCATAAAGTGTCAAATGTTGTTGGTCGTGTGGTTTGGCCTCAGGCCAGTAAGTGTGAGCAGAGCCTGCTGAGCATCTGGTACATACCATTGGCTTGGGCGAGTGTAAGAGTGGGGGTTGGGCTGTTTTCCCGCTCATGGCCTGGGCATATGTGTGACTTCCATGTTGGGGCCCTCTTTGCGGGCGTGGGGTGCATGGGGTGGGTAGGAGGGGCATAGGCCTGATCTGACGGGGCCTCAATGGGGTGTGTGCATGGTTGACTTGGGTGGGGCGTTTGATTGGTTGGGGTGTGGATGTGGCTGGTGGTGTTGTGGTCTGGATGTAGGTCCCCTCGGCGTGGGTCCTCTATGTGTAGGTCCGGGGGTCCCACAGGTCTGGGAGAGTGTCTCGCTGGTCTGGGCGGGGTGTCTATTGATCTGTTGCTCCTGTGTGAAGTGTTCGGTCTGCGTTTGAGAGCAATGTCCTTTAGAGTCCGGGCACTGCTGCCTTGTATAGGTGGACCTGGTCATAAAGGCTGTTCAAGTCCAGGGTGGAGTGGTGGGCCAGGAAAACATTTGGTTTTGAGGCACAGTTATGGGAAATATTTGTGTTTACATGCTGTATGGTAGCGAGGTGGAGATAACCACTTGTGCATTGGGAAAATGTAGGAGAAGCTTTGTCAATCACTCCCTTCAGTGCTTTGGCTCCACTTTCCTGCTGTGTTCTCAGGTTGTTTGTGTCTCTGTGTATTATTATGTGGCTAGGTGAACCTAGTTGGTCCTCAGACAGAAGGTCTAGGGCGCGTTGGGTGTATTATTATGTGGCTAGGTGAACCTAGTTGGTCCTCAGACAGAAGGTCTAGGGCGCGCTTGGTGTATTATTATGTAGCTAGGTGAACCTAGTTGGTCCTCAGACAGAAGGTCTAGGGCGCGTTGGGTGTATTATTATGTGGCTAGGTGAACCTAATTGGTCCTCAGACAGAAGGTCTAGGGTGCGCTTGGTGTATTATTATGTAGCTAGGTGAACCTAGTTGGTCCTCAGACAGAAGGTCTAGGGCGCGTTGAGTGTATTATTATGTGGCTAGGTGAACCTAGTTGGTCCTCAGACAGAAGGTCTAGGGCGCGTTGAGTGTATTATTATGTGGCTAGGTGAACCTAGTTGGTCCTCAGACAGAAGGTGTTTGGGCACAGGAGTTTTTTCTTGTATATATTTCCCGTTTGAGTCCATAAGGACTAGAATCTGTGTCTTGTGTATGTCCTCAGTGGGTGTGGTGGGATTGTCAGGAGGGCTGTCAGGGTGGCTGATGGGGGGTGCTCAGAGGGGGTGAGATCCCCTGAGTTTGGGGTTCTTCATTTGTCTGTCCTGCTGTGATGTTGACGCTATGGTCAGGGTCTGATGTGGACTGTTCTGCTGTGGTGTCGAGACTTTTGTCGGGAGTTGAGGTGGGCTGTTCTGCTGGCTTCTCTGCGGGGGTGGCCCCCTCTCTAGTGGGTTGTTCTCTGTCAAACACCATCCCTCTTCTCCATCCCCTCACCCTCTCGTCATTCCCCTAACCCTCTCCTCCAGCAGTCTGATCCTCTCCTCTCATGCTCTGTTCTTCTCCTGCTCCTGCTTTTTATCCTGTTGATGTCGTCTCACCACAGTCCAGAGTGCAGATATATCTCTCTCCACCTCCAGCTCTCCGGGTCTGGCTAAGAGGGTGTTGATTTGCTGGACTGTTGTCTGGGACTGGCTAAGGGGGTGTTGTTGTGCTGGTATTGTTGTCTGGGTCTGGTTGAGGGGGTGTTGTTGTGCTGGACTGTTGTCTGGGTCTGTGCTGAGTGGAGTGTAATCCCCTGCTGTTCCAGCTCCACCTTCCTTACCTCCAGCTGGGTAAATGTATCCTTCATTTCAATGAGTGAGTTGTACTCTGTGCTGGGAGGTTGTCTTTCCGCTTGGGCTGGCTTGTCTGTGGGGTTATATAATGAAGAGGTCTGGTCTGACCCTCTCGGGGTGTGGGTATCTCTCTCAAGGGAGAGCTTCTCCTGAGCTAATTCTGAGCTAATTCTGAGCTAGCTGAGCTAATTCTTCGGATAGTTGAAAGTCCAGCTGAAACTGTTCCAGACTTATAGAGATTTATATTAGCTGACTCAGAGTCCTCATTGTCTAATATCCTGAGTTTCCTCCCTCGGTAACACCCCCCCCCCTGCTGTTCAGAGGTAATTAAAATACAGTACCTTGTGAATGTAAAGAATGATTTAGACACGAAAAGAGCACAAAATGAAGGTCCATATGGAAAATCAAGAGACACTTTTTGCTGACTATTATAAAAAACGTGAACCTCAACAACCTCATCTTTCACACAGACCATCCCCTGGCGTGGCACAGTGCTATATTAGCACACTACCCCTCTGTGCTCACGTCATGCTCTCTGTTCTCTGCTCCGAGGCAGAGTTCAACCCTGGGGCTGTACCTTCTCTCTGTCTTATGTAACAGCAGCAGTATGGACAGGGGTCGAGTTGCCTCGTCCTCAGGCGTCACCTAAATGGCATCCTATTCCCTATTTAGGACCCTGGTCAACGTAGTGTAGTACATAGGAAACAGGGTGTCATTTGGGATGCATGACATGTTTGTTCCATGCAGTCTGATGTGACATATTATCTCAGTCTATTTTTCTCCTTTTAAAACTTAAAGGTGTTTGTGTGTGAGAATCTGTCCCTGCAAGGTTCCAGTCCAGATATTTAAAACTGTTAACTTGGTGTTACCCTGAAGTTGTTTTGTTTAATGTGATATTCCTATATACAGTGCCTTGCGAAAGTATTCGGCCCCCTTGAACTTTGCGTCCTTTTGCCACATTTCAGGCTTCAAACATAAAGATATAAAACTGTATTTTTTTGTGAAGAATCAACAACAAGTGGGACACAATCATGAAGTGGAACGACATTTATTGAATATTTCAAACTTTTTTAACAAATCAAAAACTGAAAAATTGGGCGTGCAAAATTATTCAGCCCCCTTATTAAGTTAATACTTTGTAGCGCCACCTTTTGTTGCGATTACAGCTGTAAGTCGCTTGTGGTATAAAAAAAGTTTGAAATATCCAATAGATGTCGTTGATTGATGTCAGACTGTTTAGAGGGACAATAGAGTGCTGTGTACCAGGCAGTTATCATGTGTGGTAGGATACTAATGACCAGCAGCAGCAGCATCAGAGTTTGGAGAAGCCTAATTACGGTGACTAAATGGTCATGTGTAATTTGACTGTCTTCATGACTCGTGACCACCGGTGTGGCGGTAATACGGTCAAAGTATTATCTGGAATTTGTAATTGGACTTCTTTCATGACTTGCGACCACCGTAACATATACATTATAAATCATATAAAGACCTGCTTTACTTGATCTGTCTATGAGGGAGTTTACCTGGCTTAATGGATCAATGGAATAGTCCCACGCCAGGCAGGCGAGAGCATATGCGCAAAAGATTTGTACGACTTCAGGCAGTATTTTAACCTCGGTCTGATGAAGCAGGATTTTAACCCAGGTTTGGTGAAGCAGGACTTTAACCCAGGTCTGATGAAGCAGGATTTTAACACAGGTCTGGTGAAGCAGGATTTTAACAGGATTTTAACCCAGGTCTGGTGAAGCAGGACTTTAACCCAGGTCTGATGAAGCAGGATTTTAACACAGGTCTGGTGAAGCAGGATTTTAACCCAGGTCTGGTGAAGCAGGATTTTAACCCAGGTCTGGTGAAGCAGGACTTTAACCCAGGTCTGATGAAGCAGGATTTTAACACAGGTCTGGTGAAGCAGGATTTTAACCCAGGTCTGGTGAAGCAGGATTTTAACCCAGGTCTGGTGAAGCAGGATTTTAACCCAGGTCTGGTGAAGCAGGATGTTAACCCAGGTCTGGTGAAGCAGGATTTTAACCCAGGTCTGGTGAAGCAGGATTTTAACCCAGGTCTGGTGAAGCAGGATTTTAACCCAGGTCTGGTGAAGCAGGATTTTAACCCAGGTCTTGTGAAACAGTAATTTAACCAAGGTCTAGTGATATTGTAGGAAATTACTTTGAGGCAGATGGTCGTAGGAGTTTCAGTTGCAAAACATTTTCTTCAATTTGCTGCCAACTAAATGCACCCCAAGTGTTTCTCACCTGTAGTGGGTAATGGTTAGTTTTGGAGCAGCTGGTGTCACCTGTGCAGAGATTGGGGATTATAGGTGCAGGGACAGAGCTATTTCTGGTGACTAGGGACAAACTTTTAATCCTGCTGGGAATCCTAACAAACACATGTGTACACGCACACACACACACACACACGTACGCACGCACGCACACACACACTCACACACACACACACACACACACACACACACACACACACACACACACACACACACACACACACACAAACATACACATGCTTTATCTGTGCTTGATTGAGCTTGCAAAATGACAAATAGAACAATTTCAAAAGTGCAAACCCCACCCATCTGGCACTCAAGACAGGCTAAAGCATACACTGAAAGTATTTGAAAGATTTCGAACAGTATTTGAACCCAGGTGTGATCAGAACCACTGTTGTGGAGACAGGTAGCCTAGTGATTAAGAACGTTGGGCTTGTAACTGAAAGGTTGCTGGTTTTAAACCCCGAGCCGACTAGGTGAACAATCTGTCGATGTGCCCTTGAGCAAGGCACTTAACCCTAATTGCTCTGGATAAGAGTGTCTGCAAAATGTATTTATTTTATTTAACTAGGCAAGTCAGTTTAGAACAAATTCTTATTACAATGATGGACTACCCACCCGGCCAGTGCCTTAGACAGCTGTGCCACTCGGGAGGTAAATGAGTCATTCATTACTCAATTGGTGCCTTCGCTAAGCCGTGTGGACAAACACACAGACACCACACCTTGGAATTTGTCCAGCTCATCCAGCTGCATTGGAAATCCTCTCCCACTGAGTCTCAGTTTCTCTTTGAGCAGGGATGATACAGCAACACTCAACCCCCAAGGATGGACAGCCTCACACACCAACGAGCTCTGTCAGCAGAGGATGGACAGCCTCACACACCAACGAGCTCTCAGTCTCTCAGCAGAGGATTTTATTTATTTATTTCACCTTTATTTAACCAGGTAGGCAAGTTGAGAACAATTTCTCATTTACAATTGCGACCTGGCCAAGATAAAGCAAAGCAGTTCGACACATACAACGACACAGAGTTACACATGGAGCAAAACAAACATACAGTCAATAATACAGTATAAACAAGTCGATATACGATGTGAGCAAATGAGGTGAGATAAGGGAGGTAAATGCAAAAAAAGGCAATGGTGGCAAAGTAAATACAATATTGCAAGTAAAACACTGGAATGGTAGATTTGCAATGGAAGAATGTGCAAAGTATAAATAAAAATAATGGGGTGAAAAGGAGCAAAATAAATAAATACATTAAATACAGTAGGGAAAGAGGTAATTGTATGGGCTAAATTATAGGTGGGCTATGTACAGGTGCAGTAATCTGTGAGCTGCTCTGACAGTTGGTGCTTAAAGCTAGTGAGGGAGATAAGTGTTTCCAGTTTTTTTGTAGTTCGTTCCAGTCGTTGGCAGCAGAGAACTGGAAGGAGAGGCGGCCAAAGAAAGAATTGGTTTTGGGGGTGACTAGAGAGATATACCTGCTGGAGCGTGTGCTACAGGTGGGAGATGCTATGGTGACCAGCGAGCTGAGATAAGGGGGGACTTTACCTAGCAGGGTCTTGGAGACGACATGGAGCCAGTGGGTTTGGCGACGAGTATGAAGCGAGGGCCAGCCAACGAGAGCGTACAGGTCACAATGGGGCGGCAGGGTAGCCTAGTGGTTAGAGTGTTGGACTAGTAACCGAAAGGTTGCAAGTTCAAATCCCCAAGGTACAAATCTGTCATTTTGCCCGTGAACAGGCAGTTAACCCACTGTTCCAAGGCTGTCATTGAAAAAAATAATTTGTTCTTAACTGACTTGCCTAGTTAAATAAAGGTAAAAAAATTGGTGTGTGGTATATGGGGCTTTGGTGACAAAACGGATTGCACTGTGATAGACTGCATCCAAGTAGGGTATTGGAGGCTATTTTGTAAATGACATCGCCAAAGTCGAGGATTGGTAGGATGGTCAGTTTAACAAGGTTATGTTTGGCAGCATGAGTGAAGGATGCTTTATTGCGAAATAGGAAGCCAATTCTAGATTTAACTTTGGATTAGAGATGTTTGATATGGGTCTGGAAGGAGAGTTTACAGTCTAACCAGACACCTAAGTATTTGTAGTTGGATGGACAGCCACATACAAACCAAACAAGCTCTCAGTCTCACAGCAGAGGATGGACAGCCACATACAAACCAAACACGCTCTCAGTCTCACAGCAGAGGATGGACAGCCACATACAAACCAAACAAGCTCTCAGTCTCACAGCAGAGGATGGACAGCCACATACAAACCAAACACGCTCTCAGTCTCACAGCAGAATTAGAATTCCTCCAACAGTGTTTTTGACCATGATGGGTTGACTCATCCTTCTCAGTGTCTCTCCTGTGCGTGTGCGTGTGTGTGTGCGTGCGTGCGTGTGTGTGCGTGCGTGCTTGCGTGTGTGTGTGTGTGATGTTGAAAGGGTTCTTCTTATAAAGACATTTCCAAATTCCTAACAATTTATTCAGAGATCCGTTGAAATATAATAATACACTTTTAAATACTTCTCAGTGGAGTATTTTTTACTAATGGCCTTTTTTTAGTGCAAATTTTCTGTCTCAAAGTATATACTGTGCCTCTTGAACTGTCACGTGTGCTCCCTCTCCGGCCTCTAGGTCACCAGGCTGCTCGTTATGGCGTACACCTGTCACCATCGTTACGCACACCTGTCACCATCATTACGCACACCTGTCACCATCATTACGTGCACCTGTTCGTCATCAGACTCACCTGGACTCCATCACCTCCCTGATTAACTTCCCAATATATGTTTATCCATTTGGTTCCTTCCCTATATATGTTCTATCCTTTTGTTCCTTCCCTATATATGGTTCTCCCTTTGGTTCCTTCCCAATATATATGTCTCTCTCTTTGGTTCCTTCCCTATATATGTCAATCCCTTTGGTTCCTTCCCTATATATGTCTCTCTCTTTGGTTCATTCCCTATGTATGTCTCTCTCTTTGGTTCCTTCCCTATATATGTCAATCCCTTTGGTTCCTACCCCAGGCGTTATTGTTTCTGTTTCAGTTTCCTGTCTGTGCGTTGTTTTGTGTTTTCTTGTTTTGTTCATTTTTTTATTAAATTAGGCACTTCCTGAACGTTCTTCCCGAACTCCCAGCGCACTCGTTACCCCTTTCCTCTTGATGAGGATGTGTCCTGTTAGCACTCAGCGGTGGAGCACTGAGGAAGACGACAAAACACAAAACGGTGGTTGGCAAAAATGCTAATGTTTTGTTTTTGTGTTTAGCTAACCAGAGTTAAGTGTGTGATGGTTGCTGATAGCGAAGAGATGGGCCACTTTGTCTGATCCCCTGACAGACACATTCACCCAATCAAATCATCATCCTTTCTTTCCTGTGTTCCCTGTCTCCAACAACTCTTTCGTTCTTGGTCTCTCTGTTTCTCTCTCTCATTATGTTGCTATTGCCCTCTCTCACACATCCATGCCCTAGTCTCTGTGTGGAAGGTCATTTAATTGTGTGTGTATGTATATATATATATATATATATATATGTATGTATGTATGTATGTATATATGTATGTATGTATGTATGTATGTATGTATGTATGTATGTATGTATGTATGTATGTATGTATGTATGTATGTATGTATGTATGTATGTATGTATGTATGTATGTATGTATGTATGTATGTATGTATGTATGTATGTATGTATGTATATGTGTGTGTATACACTGCTCAAAAAAAAGGGAACACTAAAATAACACATCCTAGATCTGAATGAATGAACAATTCTTATTAAATACTTTTTTCTTTACATAGTTGAATGTGTTGACAACAAAATCACACAAAAATTATCAATGGAAATCAAATTTATCAACCCATGGAGGTCTGGATTTGAAAACCACACTACAGGGTGATCCATGTTGATGTAATGTCCTGAATACAAGTCAAAATGAGGCTCAGTAGTGTATGTGGCCTCCACGTGCATGGATGACTTCCCTACAATTGCTGGACATGCTCCTGATGAGGTGGTGGATGGTCTCCTGATGGATCTCCTCACAGACCTGGACTAAAGCATCTGCCAATTCCTGGACAGTCTGTGGTGCAACGTGTCATTGGTGGATGGAGCAAGACATGATGTCCCAGATGTGCTCAATTGGATTCAGGTCTGGGGAATGGGCGGGCCAGTCCATAGCATCAATGCCTTCCTCTTGCAGGAACTGCTGACACACTCCAGCCACATGAGGTCTAGCATTGTCTTGCATTAGGAGGAACCCAAGGCCAACCACACCAGCATATGGTCTCACAAGGGGTCTGAGGATCTCGTCTCGGTACCTAATTGCAGTCAGGCTAACTCTGGCGAGCATGGAGGGCTGTAAGGCCCCCCAACGAAATACCACCCCACACCATGACTGACCCACCGCCAAACCGGTCATGCTGGAGGATGTTGCAGGCAGCAGAACGTTCTCCACGGCGTCTTCAGAGTCTGTCATGTGCTCAGTGTGAACCTGCTTTCATCTGTGAAGAGCACAGGGCGCCAGTGGCGAATTTGCCAATCTTGGTGTTCTCTGGCAAATGCCAAACATCCTGCACGGTGTTGGGCTGTAAGTACAACCCCCACCTGTGGACGTCGGGCCCTCATACCACCCTCATGGAGTCTGTTTTTGACCGTTTGAGCAGACACATGCACATTTGTGGCCTGCTGGAGGTCATTTTGCAGGGCTCTGACAGTGCTTCTCCTTCCCTATATATGCTTCTCCCTTTGGTTCCTTCCCTATATATGTCTCTCTCTTTGGTTCCTTCCCTATATATATATGTCTCTCTCTTTGGTTCCTTCCTATATATATATGTCTCTCTCTTTGGTTCCTTCCCTATATATGTCTCTCTCTTTGGTTCCTTCCCTATATATGTCTCTCTCTTTGGTTCCTTCCCTATATATGTCTCTCTTTGGTTCCTTCCCTATATATGTCAATTTGAATGTCTCTTTTGTTCCTTCCTATATATGTCTTTGGTTCCTTCCTTCCCTATATATGTCTCCCTTGTTTTGGTTCCTATATAGTGGGACCTATATATGTCAATCCCTTTGTTCCTTCCCTATATATGTGGTTCCTTCCCTATATATGTCTCTCTCTTTGGTTCCTTCCCTATATATGTCAATCTCTCTTTGGTTCCTTCCCCCTCTCTCTTTGGTTCCTTTAATATGTCTCTATACCTTTTTGCTATTCCTTCCCTATATATGTCTCTATATATGTTTTTGTTCCTTCCCTATATATGAAATGTCTCTCTCTTTGGTTCCTTCCCATTCCTCTTTGGTTCCTTCCCATATATGTCAATCCCTTTGGTTCCTTCCCTATATATGTCATATATGTCTCTCTCTTTTTGGTTCATTATGTCTCTCTCTTTGGATATATGTCTCTCTCAGTTTTCTATATATGTCTCTTTGGTTCCTTCCCTATATATGATTCTCAATTGGATTCTATATAGGTCTGGACTTTGACTTCCATTCTCCCTGGATATATTTTTGAACCATTCCTTTGGATTTTCCTTCCCTATCTGTTTTGGTCTGTCTCTCTTTGGAAGTTCCTTCCCAGTCTTTCTCAGGTCTATTTGTCAGACTCCTCATCCCTTTTTCCTTCCCTATATATGTCCTCTCTTTGGCTCCATCCATCTTCCCTATATATGTCAATCCCTTTGGTTCCTTTAACCATCTTCCCTGTCCCTTTGGTTCCTTCCCTATATATGTCTCTCCCTTTGGATTCCTTCCCTATGTTTGATGTCAAGTGGGTATGGTGTGTTCTGATGAGCTTTGTGTTGGTTCCTTCCCTATATATTCAATCCCTTTGGTTCCTTCCTATATATGTCTCTCGTTCCTTTTTGTCATTGGTTCCTTCCCTATATTTGGTTTCATCTTTGTTCCTTCCCTATATATGTCAATCCCTTCTTCCACTATATATGTTTCTCTTTGTTCTCCCATGTCTCTCTCTTTGGCTATTCCTTCCCTATATATGTCAACACTTTTTGGATATCCTTCCCTATAGAAATGCTTTCTTCTGCCACTCTTCCATAAAGGCCAGATTTGTGCAATATCAACGACTTTGATTGTTGTTCCTTCCCTATGGACAGAGTCTCCCACCTCTTTGGTTCCTTGTAGATCTCTTTGTTCCTTCCCAGTTCATATGATCAATGGGTCTCTCTTTGGTTCCTTCCTATATATGTCATCTCTTTGGATCAGTCCTTCCCTTGTATGTCAAGCTGAAAGTTTCTTTGGTTCCTTCCCTATATATGGTCTTGGTTCCTTCCCTATATAGATTTTTGGTTCCTTCTGATATGTCTTTCATTTCCCTATATATTATCGTTCCTTCCCTATAGTGCTCTCTTTGGTTCCTTCCCTATATAGCTTGAATGTCTCCTCTTTGTTCCTTCCAAATCCTTTGGCTATTAAACTTCTTCCTATATAGTATCTCTTTGGTTCCTTCCCTGCCTTTGGTTCCTTCCCTATATATGTCTTTTGTTCTTCCCATATGTCTCTCTTTGGGCTATATATTCAAACCTAAAGATATAAAATTGTATTTGTTTTGAACTTTGGAACTTTGATTACAACAAGGTGGATATTTCAAACTTTTTTCAAAAACTTCCCTGCAAAATGTATTCTTTGTATTTATCATCATTAGTCATTTAGGTCAACATTGGATCATTCATAGATCCTCACTGAACAATTCTTTGGATAGAGTCAACTCTTTGCTGCACTGAAAGTGCCTTAAAGGGACTGAATAATTTTGCACGCCCAATTTTTAAAGTTTTTGATTTGTTTTGAAGAAAAAAGTTTGAAATACTTTTGTAAAGTCAGCCCCGTTAATTCCACCTTTTGCTGCTTCAGCTGTAATTGGGGTATGTCTCTATCAGTTTCAAGATACTGTTGTGAAGAAGTTTAAAGCCGTTGTTGATTCTTCACAAAAAAATAAAGTTTTATATCTTTATGTTTGAAGCCTGAAATGTGGCAAAAGGTCGCAAAATTCAAGGGGGCCGAATACTTTCGCAAGGCACTGTATATGTCAAACCCCCACCTGTGGACGTCGGGCGCTCATACCACCCTCATGGAGTCTGTTTTTGACCGTTTGAGCAGACACATGCACATTCGTGGCCTGCTGGAGGTCATTTTGCAGGGCTCTGGCAGTGCTCCTCCTGCTCCTCCTTGCACAAAGGCGGATGTAGCGGTCCTGCTGCTGGGTTGTTGCCCTCCTACGGCCTCCTCCATGTCTCCTGATGTACTGGCCTGTCTCCTGGTAGCGCCTCCATGCTCTGGACACTACACTGACAGACACAGCAAACGTTCTTGCCACAGCTCGCATTGATAATCCATCCTGGATGAGCTGCACTACCTGAGCCACTTGTGTGGGTTGTAGACTCCGTCTCATGCTACCACTAGAGTGAATTCATCGCCAGCAATAAAAAGTGACCAAAACATCAGGAAGCAGGAAGCATAGGAACTGAGAGGTCACCACCTGCACAACCACTCCTTTATTGGGGGTGTCTTGCTAATTGCCTATAATTTCCACCTGTTGTCTATTCCATTTGCACAACAGCGTATGAAATTTATTGTCAATCAGTGTTGCTTCCTAAGTGGACAGTTTGATTTCACAGAAGTGTGATTGACTTGGAGTTACATTGTGTTGTTTAAGTGTTCCCTTTATTTTTTTGAGCAGTGTATATATACAGTGGGGAGAACAAGTATTTGATACACTGCAGAATTTGCAGGTTTTCCTACTTACAAAGCATGTAGAGGTCTGTAATGTTTTACCATAGGTACACTTCAACTGTGAGAGACGGAATCTAAAACAAAAATACAGAAAATCACATTGTATGATTTTAAGTAATTCATTTGTATTTTATTGCATGACATAAGTATTTGATACATCCTGTCCCCTTTGCAGAAAAGCATCCCCAAAGAATGATGTTTCCACCTCCATGCTTCACAGTCGGGATGGTGTTCTTGGGGTTGTACTCATCCTTCTTCTTCCTCCATACACGGCGAATGGAGTTTATCAGACCACATGATCTTCTCCCATTCCTCCTCTGGATCATCCAGATGGTCATTGGCAAACTTCAGACGGGCCTGGACATGTGCTGGCTTCAGCAGGGGGACCTTGCGTGCGCTGCAGGATTTTAATCCATGATGGCGTAATGTGTTACTAATGGTTTTCTTTGAGACTGTGGTTCCAGCTCTCTTCAGGTCATTGACCAGGTCCTGCAGTGTAGTTCGGGGCTGATCCCTCACCTTCCTCATGATCATTGATGCCCCACGAGGTGAGATCTTGCATGGAGCCCCAGACCGAGGGTGATTGACCGGCATCTTGACCTTCTTCCATTTTCTAATAATTGCGCCAACAGTTGTTGCCTTCTCACCAAGCTGCTTGCCTATTGTCCTGTAGCCCATCCCATTCTTGTGCAGGCCTACAATTTTATCGCTTATGTCCTTACACAGCTCTCTGGTTTTGGCCATTGTGGAGAGGTTGGAGTCTGTTTGATTGAGTGTGTGGACAGGTGTCTTTTATACAGGTAACGAGTTCAAACAGATGCAATTAATACAAGTAATGATTGGAGAACAGGAGGGGTTCTTAAAGAAAAACTAACAGGTCTGTGAGAGCCGGAATTCTTACTGGTTGGTAGGTGATCAAATACTTATGTCATGCAATAAAATGCAAATTAATTACTTAAAAATCATACAATGTGATTTTCTGGATTTTTGTTTTAGATTCCGTCTCTCACAGTTGAAGTGTACCTATGATAAATATTACAGACCTCTACATGCATTGTAAGTAGGAAAACCTACAAAATTGGCAGTGTATCAAATACTTGTTCTCCCCACTGTACATATATATTATTTTTTGCTCATAAAACATATAGATTGTTTTATCCAATGAAGCTCACAGTCATGTTTGCATAGATTTGACATTTGGATAGAATTGAACCCACAATCCTGTCTTTGTCAAGCAACATCCTCTACCAACTGAGCCAAACATGACTGGGCTGAGAGCCAGCGATAGGAAAAATATAATTCTAGCTCTATTTCTAATTGATAGCACTAACAAATAGCCTAGTTTGGCTATACTTATCTAACCTCTAGCTATCCAGGTTAGCTCCATTGAGATAGAATCTCATTGAGACGGGGCAGGCTAATGATGTACTCCAATCCCATCTGTGTCCCAAATGGCAACCTATTCCTTATGTAGTTCAGGGATGGCTGGCTACAGGGCCCAGGGCTGGCTGGCTACGGGGCCCAGGGCTGGCTGGCTATGGAGCCCAGAGATGGCTGGCTATGGGGCCCAGTGCTGGCTGGCTACGGGGCCCAGGGCTGGTCTGGCGATGGGAAGCAGAGATGGCTGGCTATGGGGTCCAGGGTTGGCTGGCTATGGGGCCCAGAGATGGCTGGCTATGGGGCCCAGAGATGGCTGGCTATGGGGTCCAGGGTTGGCTGGCTATGGGGCCCAGAGATGGCTGGCTATGGGGTCCAGGGTTGGCTGGCTTTGGGGCCCAGGGATGGCTGGCTATGGGGCCCAGGGCTGGCTGGCTATCGGGGCCCAAGGCTGGCTGGCTATGGGGCCCAGGGCTGGCTTGCTATCGGTGCCCAGGGATGGCTGCCTATGGGGCCCAGGGCTGGCTGGCTATCGGGGCCCAGAGATGGCTGGCTATGGGGCCCAGGGTTGGCTGGCTATCAGGGGCCCAGGGATGGCTGGCTATGGGGCCCAGGGATGGCTGCTATTGGGCTCAGGGATGGATGGCTATGGGGCCCAGGGCTTGCCGGTTATGGGCCCATGGATGGCTGGCTATCAGGGCCAAGCGCAGGCTATCAGGGCCCATGGGTGGCTGGCTATGGAGCCCAGGGATGGACATCTATTGAGGCCCAGGGCTGGCTGGCTGGCTAGCTGGATAGATAGCGTTATGCCAAGGCTACACTGGTGTTATGTACTATATTTACAACGACACACACACACACCCACACACACACACACACACCATTTGTGTGTATTAAGCTTGAGCCCTCTACAGCTGTAATTGCCACACTGAGGGAGGAAAATGGCAATCATTCTATATCGACCCTATATGATTATATAATCTACGAACTTCACGATGTATACAAACACCTGTGTTATTCCACACAACACTAATGTATATAATCTATGCTACTTTCCTCCATTTTGGATCAATATAGGAATCCACCTGGGTAATTGTGTTGATTCCTTCAAAGGAAAGCCTTGTCAAAAAGGGGAGGAGGATTGGATTCCGACCTCTCAATGCTCCGAGGATATCCAATTGTATCCTGTCATTTTCTGCAAGGACCAATCAGAGGTCAGCTAGGGGTGTGGCCTGTTTAGCTGTTAGTAAAACTGTTTTTTCCATACCCATCTATAAGCTGAGGGGGTTATCAGGTTAAAGGCAAATTCAAATCTGGACCCGGAAGCCAGTTCAGCTGCTGGTGTTCCTTATTTTCCTTCAATCAAGGGCTAATTTAGACCTGGGACACCAGGTGAGTACAATGAATTATCAGGTAGAACAGAACACCAGTATTACTTCAGACCTCCAGGCTCGGGTTTTGAAAACCTACATAGACATAAATCAAAAGACATGCAGTCAATCGTACAGCCAGAGTTGTGGTGAGAAGGACAAAGGTTTATGTGTCCTATATAATGACAAGCCGACTCAGGGAGAACTTTCAGCTAAAACCCGTAGGTAGAGATGGAGAGAGGAAAGCAAGCTAACATAAAAACAGAAAGCTAAATGAGTTATGAGGCGAGAGCCCACTGGCAGCCTGAGAGAGTGAGAGAGAGAGAGGTGGTGTTGTAATATTGATGAGGGGAGAAAATGGGGGGAATTAATTACACTCCCAGAGTGTGTCAAAACAAAACAAGTCAAGGTCCTCATCCTGGGATCCAAACGAATGAAGACAAAAAACAGTCAATTCTTCACACCCACATTTGTCCACATTTTGTTGTCTTACAAGATTGGAATCGATTCGCTGCTTTGAATCTTCGGGCCTACGATGTTCCCTTGAGCAAGGCACTTAACCCTAGTTGCTCTAGATACAATGATTAAAGTGTGCGTGCCCCACTCCCCCTTCTCCAGCCTCTTGATTCATACTATTTTCTACATTTTCTCCACCCCCCTTTTATATGCAAAACAGCCAGGCAGGTGTTCACAGCATAATACAACATTAATCATATGTCTGTGGGAGTCGTGTGTCTTCTCTCTGAGTCATGCTTTAAGAGATGAAGAGATACAATGAGAGAGAGAGAGAGAGAGAGAGAGAGAGAGAGAGAGAGAGAGAGAGAGAGAGAGAGAGAGAGAGAGAGAGAGAGAGAGAGAGAGCAAAGAAGAGAGGGGATAGAGAGATGGGGGTTGTGCAGTCTGTAATATCTTTGGGGAGAAGGTGTTTGAATATTCTAGGAAAATACAGTGATGTAACAAAGGAGTTTGATTGAAGACCTGGTATTCAACTGACTAACTAAAGGTCAGTTGACATCAGTAAAGGACAACATTGTGACAACATCTTTAAGTGTATCACCAATGATGACTAAAGCCAGAGAGTGACTCATGTATGCCTTCGCCGTGTGTGTGTGTGTGTGTGTGTGTGTGTGTGTGTGTGTGTGTGTGTGTGTGTGTGTGTGTGTGTGTGTGTGTGTGTGTGTGTGTGTGTGTGTGTGTGTCAAGATACAGCAAAGCAGTGCGACAAAAACAACACAGAGTTACACATGGGATAAACAAACATACAGGCATATACACAATACAAAAAAATCTATATACAGTGTGTGCAAATGTAGTAAGATTAGGGAGGTATGGCAATAAATAGGCCATAGTGGTGAAATAATTACAATATAGCAATTAACAGTGGAATGATAGATGTACAGAAGATGAATGTGCAAGTAGAGATATTGGGGTGCAAAGGAGCAAAAAAATAAATAACAATATGGGGATGAGGTAGTTGGGTGGGCTATTTACAGATGGGATGTGTATAGGTGCAGTGATCTGTGAGCTGCTCTGACAGCTGGTGCTCAAAACTAGTGAGGGAGATGTGTCTCCAGCTTCATTGACTTTTGCAATTCGTTCCAGGCATTGGCAGCAGAGAACTGGGAGGAAAGGCAGCCAAATGAGGAGTTGGTTTTGGGGATGACCAGTGAAATATACCTGCTGGAGTGTGTGCTACGAGTGGGTGCTGCTATGGTGACCAGGGAGCAGAGATAAGGCGGGGCTTTACCTAGCAGAGACTTATAGGTGACCTGGAGCCAGTGGGTTAGGCGATGAATACGAAGCGCGGGCCAGCCAACGGTCACAGTGGTGGTTAGTATATGGGGCTTTGTTGACAAAAGGATGGCACTGTGATAGACTACATCCAATTAGCTGAGTAGAGTGTTGGAGGCTGTTTCGCAAATGACATCGCCGAAGTCAATGATCGGTAGGATAGTCAGTTTTACGTGAGTGAAAGATGCTTTGTTGCGAAATAGGAAGCCGATTCTACATTTAATTTTGGATTAGAGATGCTTAATGTGAGTCTGGAAAGAGAGTTTACAGTCTAACCAGACACCTAGGTATTCGTAGTTGTCCACATATTCTAAGGCAGAAACGTCCATAGTAGTGATGCTAGATGGGCGGCAGGTGCGGGCAGCGATCAGTTGAAGAGCATGCATCTAGCAGTTGGAGGCCACGGAAGGAGAGTTGTATGGCATTGAAGCTCGTCTGGAGGTTAGTTAATTAACACAGTGTCCAAGAAGGGCCAGAAGTATACAGAATGGTGTTGTCTGCATGGAGGTGGATCAGAGAATCACCAGCAGCAAGAGCGACATCATTGATGTATACAGAGAAAGGAGTCGGCCCGAGAATTCATCCCTGTGGCACCCCCATAGAGACTGCCAGAGGTCCGGACAACAGGCCCTCCGATTTGACACACTGAACTCTATCAGAGAAGTAGGTGGTGAATCAAGCGAGGCAGTCATTTGATAAACCAAGGCTTTTGAGTCTGCTGATAAGAATTAGGTGATTGACAGAGTCGAAAGCCTTGGCCAGGTCGATGAAGACAGCTGCACAGTACTGTATTTTATCGATGGTGGTCATGATATTGTTTAGGACCTTGAGCGTGGCTGAGGTGCACCCATGACAAGCTCGGAAACCAGACTGCATAGCGGAGAAGGAACGGTGGGATTCGAAATGGTCAGTGATCTGTTTGTTAATTTGGCTTTCGAAGACTTTAGAAAGGCACGGTAGGACAGATCTAGAACTGTAACAGTTTGGGTCTACAGTGTCTCCCCCTTTGAAAAAGGTGGGATGACTGCTAAAGCTTTCCAATCTTTAGGGATCTCAGACAATACGAAAGAGAGGTTGAACATTCTAGTAATAGGGTGCTGGTCAAGTGCAGTCAAGTCTGGAGTGAACCAATGTCTATATCTGTTCTTAGTTCTAAATTTTTTGAATGGGGCATGCTTATTTAAGATGTTGAGGAAAACACTTTAAAGAATAACCAGGCATCCTCTATTGATGGAATGAGGTCATTATCATTACAGGATACCCAGGCCAGGTAGATTAGAAAGGCCTGCTCACTGATTTGTTTTAGGGAACATTTGACAGTGATGAGGGGTGGTCGTTCGACCACGTACCCATTACTGACTTTGACATTGAAGACAGCAGAGGTGTATTTAGAGGGCAGGTTGGTCAGGATGATATCTATGAAGGTGCCCATGTTTACGGATTTAGGGTTGTACCTGGTAGGTTCCTTGATAATTTGTGTGAGATTGAGGGCATCTATCTTAGACTGTAAAACGGCCGGGGTGTTAAGAATATCCCAGTTTAGGTCACCTAACAGTATAAACTCTGAAGATAAGATAATGATGAATTGCATAAAATCATTAACTCTTTACATACATATTTATTGTCTCAAATTACATACTGTTGTGGTTCCCACTTGTATTCCTAGGCATTACTAATCAATCTGCACAAACAGACATCAATGGAGCACACAGAAATGTGTATTATCACTTTCACATGAGGACAACATTACTTTTAATATCAGGAAGATAGGTCCTGTGGAGATGTTTATATTAAAACATACAGTGGTTGTATTTGAATGTCACCCTATAGGGAAGATAGGTCCTGTGGAGATGTTCATATAGAAACATACAGTGGTTGTATTTGAATGTCACCCTATAGGGAAGATAGGTCCTGTGGAGATATTGAAACATATGTTTTTTTTAAAGTTCCTAACTTATTTGAAAACATTAGTACATATTTTCTGTAGAGACGGCAGGAGTGTCGGGACGGGTTTAATAATTGCCTTTTGTCCGGCATCTCACAAACCCACCGACAGCAGCGTCTCTGACTCTGTAGTTGCTTACTTGAGCAGGCTGCGAGCTGGGGTAGTTTGTTCTCAGGCCCTCTGTCTGTGCAGAGAGAGGACGGAGTTAGCCGTTTGAGAAAGTTGTGAACGTGGTGCTCAAAACGTGTTTGGTAATACTCAGTGTATATATATTTATCAACTGGGCGGTTCGAGCCCTGAATGCTGATTGGCCATTGTATTTCAGGCTGTATACCACGGGTTCTGACAAAACAAAGCATTTTTACTGCTCTAATTATGTTGATAACCAGTTTTTAATAGCAATAAGGTACATCAAGGGTTTGTGGTATATGGCCAATATACCACGGCTAAGGCCTTAATCAAGACACTCCGCATTGCGTTGTGCTTAAGAACAGTCCTCTATCTCTCTTTCTTGCTTTTTTCATTTTTCAATAAATGTATTTGTTTTGAAAACTGTTCAGCTGTTGTCTTTTTCTCCCTTTCAGTTAACTACCCACCACATTGTATGCACTGCAGTGCTAGCTAGCTGTAGCTTATGCTTTCAGTAGTAGATTCATTCTCTGATCCTTTGATTGGGTGGACAGCATGTCAGTTCATGCTGCAAGAGCTCTAATAGGTTATAGGACGTCCTCTGGAAGTTGTCATAATTACTGTGTAAGTCTATGGAAGGTTGTGAGAACCATGAGCCTCCTAGGTTTTGTATTGAAGTCAATGTACCCATAGGAGGACGGACAATAGCTGTCCTCCGGCTACACCATGGTGCTACCCTACAGAGTGCTGTTGAGGCTACTGTTGACCTTCATTGCAAAACAGTGTGATTTAATACATTATTTGTTGAATATATATATATATACATATATTTTAATCAATTATTTGGTGACATGAAAATATTTAGTATAGTTTTATCTAAAAAGGATAACTTAAAAAAGAAATATATATATACACTACCGTTTAAAAGTTTGGGGTCTCTTAAAAATATCCTTGTTTTCCATGAAAACATACATGAAATGAGTTGTACAATGAATAGGAAATATAGTCAAGGTTATAGATAACAATTTTTAATTTAAATAATAATTGTGTCCTTCAAACTTCTCTTTTGTCAAAGTATCCTCCATTTGCAGCAATTACAGCCTTGCAGACCTTTGGCATTCTAGTTGTCAATTTGTTGAGGTAATCTGAAGAGATTTCACCCCATGCTTCCTGAAGCACCTCCCACAAGATGTATTGGCTTGATGTACACTTCCTACGTACCATACGGTCAAGCTGCTCCCACAGCAGCTCAATAGCGTTGAGATCCGGTGACTGTGCTGGCCACTCCCTTAGACAGAATACCAGCTGACTGCTTCTTCCCTAAATAGTTCTTGCATAGTTTAGAGCTGTGCTTTGGGTCGTTGTCTTGTTGTAGGAGGAAATTGTTGTAGGAGGAAATTGGCTCCAATTTAAGCGGCGTCCACCAGGTATGGCACGGCGTTGCAAAATGGAGTGATAGACTTCCTTCATCAAGATCCCTTTTACCCTGTACTATTCTCCCACTTTACCACCACCAAAGCACCCCCGGACCATCACATTGCCTCCACCATGCTTGACAGATGGCTGTCCAGTGTCTGTGTTATTTTGTCCTTGCCCATCTTAATCATTTCTTTTTCTTGGCCAGTCTGAGATAAGTCTTTTTTTTTCAACTCTGCCTAGAAGACCAGCATCCCAGATTCGCCTCTTCACTGTCGACGTTGAGACTGGTGTTTTGCGGGTACTATTTAATGAAGCTGCCAGTTGA
This sequence comes from Oncorhynchus masou masou, assembly GCF_036934945.1. Classification (NCBI taxonomy): domain Eukaryota; kingdom Metazoa; phylum Chordata; class Actinopteri; order Salmoniformes; family Salmonidae; genus Oncorhynchus; species Oncorhynchus masou. Next base: position 7,029,208 of record NC_088224.1, read on the forward strand.
GGATTGAGGTGACTGTTTCTCAAACTAGACACTCTAGTGTACTTGTACCTCTTGCTCAGTTGTGCACTGGGGCCTCCCACTCCTCTTTCTATTCTGGTTAGGGCCAGTTTGCACTGTTCTGTGAAGGGAGTAGTACACAGCGTTGATTTCTGAAAATCGCAAATAAAATGATCTTCAGTTTCTTGGCAATTTCTCACATGGAATAGCCTTCATTTCTCAGAACAAGAATAGACTGACGAGTTTGAGCCGAAAATTCAGTCACCTACAACGTCAAACTTTTTCCGAATTAACTCCAGGAGAAAGTTCCTTGTTTCTGGCCATTGTGAGCCTGTAATCGAACCCACAAATGTTGATGCTCCAGATTCAACTTCTAAAGAATGTATTGCTTCTTTAATCAGAAAAATAGTTTTCAGCTGTGCTAACATAATCTCAAAAGGTTTTTAACAAATAAAATGAAAATAATTGAAGCCTTTTCCTAACAACACTGTCATCTCAGATTTTCAAAATATGCTTTTGAACCATAGCAATTGACTAATTTGTGTAAGAGTATGATTTAGCACGCAACATTTTCACAAAAACCAGATAACCAAATAAATAAAATCAAAGACTTCAGTTTTTCCTTGTTTCGTTCCGTTTTGTACATCACATTTGGCTACCGAAACGAACCGAAAATTCAGTCACCTACAACGTCAAACTTTTTCCGAATTAACTCCATAATATCGACGAAACATGGCAAACGTTGTTTGGAATCAATCCTCAAGGTGTTTTTTCACATATCTCTTAATTGATATATGGAAGCTTGCTTTCTCCTCTGAATTCTGTGGAAAAATACTTGCAGCTGACTTTTGCGCACCAATTTCGGCGCAGGACACCGGGCGGACACCTGGTAAATGTGGTCTCTTATGGTCAATCTTCCAATGATATGCCTACAAATACGTCACAATGCTGCAGACACCTTGGGGAAACGACAGAAAGGGCAGACTTTCTTTCACAGCCATATAAGGAGACAATGGAAAAAAGCCTCAAAAATCCTGCTCATTTCCTGGATGCCGTCTCTTCTTGGTTTTGCCTGCTGTTCTAACAGAAAATATCTTTCAGTTCTGGACAAGAGTGTTTTCTTTCGAAAGCTTTTTAATCGAGCATCTTTTTGTGACAAAATATCTTGTTTAAAACCGTTTTTCATCCAAAAATGAAATTGCGCCCCTAAATTTCAACAGGTTAATGATCAATTTGCCTTTTAAAATGATAAACTTGGGTTAGCTAACACAATGTGTCATTGGAACACAGGAGTGATGGTTGCTGATAATGGGCCTCTGTAGATATTCCATAAGAAAATCAGCCGTTTCCAGCTACAATAGTCATTTAGAACGTTAACAGTGTCTACACTGTATTTCTGATCAATTTGATGCTACTTTAATGGACCAAAAAAGTGCTTTTCTTTTCCTAAACAAGGAAATGTCTAAATTACCCCAAACTTTTGAACAGTAGTGTATATTTTTGTGGAATTCACTGAGGAAGATGGTCCTCCTCTTCCTCCTCTGAGGAGCCTCCACTAACACAGGACGACCCCTTGATTTTTCCACATTTTGTTACAGTACGTTGTAGTCTTATTCTAAAATGAATTACATAATCCCCCCCCCCATAAATCTAAACACAATACCCCATAATGACAAAGAAAATACAGATTTTTAGAAGTTTTTGCACATTTCTATAAAAAAACGGAAATTCTATTTACATAAGTATTCAGACCCTTTACTCAGTACTTTGTTGAAGCACCTTTGGCAGCGATTACAGCCTTGAGTCTTCTCAATGCTGTAATCAGTGCTGCCACCACCATGCTTCACTGTAGGGATGGTGCCAGGTTTCCTCCAGATGCCACTCTATCATAAAGGCCTGATTGATGTAGTGCTGCAGAGACGGCTGTCCTTCTGGAAGGTTATCCCATCTCCACAGAGGAACTCTGGAGCTCTGTCAGAGTAACCATCAGGACCTTGGTCACCTCCCTGACCATGGGTCTTCTCCACCGATGTCTCAGTTTGGTCGTGCGGCCAGCTTTAGGAAGAGTCTTGGTGGTTCCAAATTTCTTCCATTTAAGAATGATGGAGGCCACTGTTTTCTTGGGGACCTTCAATGCTGAAGACATTGTTTGGTACCCTTCCCCAGATCTGTGCATCAACATAATCCTGTCTCGGGGCTCTATGGACAATTCCTTTGACCTAATGGTTTGCTTTTTGATTTCACATGCAGTCATCTGTTGGACCTTATACAGACAGGTGTGTGTCTTTCCAAATAATGTCCTATCGATGGATTCTTTTACCACAGATGGACTCCAATCAAGTTGTAGAAACATCTCAATGGAAACAGAATGCACCTGAGCTCAATTTCGAGTGTCATAGCAAATAGTCTGAATACCTTTAAAAAAACAACTTTTTTTAATCAATATTCAAAAAATGAAAAAAAAAAAAAACATGAGATTTTTTTTTTTTTCATCCATTTTAGAAAAAGGCTGTAACAAATCTGCCCGATTCCAGCCTTGCTGATCATCACCGATCCTCTACCAAATTTCACAGTGGGTGCGAGACACTGTGGCTTGTAAGGCCTCTCCAGGTCTCGCACCCACTGTGAAATTTGGTGGAGGATCGGTGATGAGCGGTGATGATGCTCCAATTACATGATTTGAGTCTGAATCGCTCGGTTTTTGCTTTGCCTCAGGTGAGGTGATATCATCTCATCTACTAATTTTAATATGTCCAATGATATGCTTTGTATAAACTTACTTCCCTGCCCTAATTTGAATGTGTACAGCGCATAACCTGTCAGTGATCCCCTTATCTTCAGATTCAGCAAGCAATAGGTCAGATAGCTAGCTAGTTAACAGTAAGCTTCAGTGTAGCAGTGTAGCCTAGTGGTTAGAGCATTGCACTAGTAACCGAAAGGTTGCAAGTTCAAATCCCTAAGCTGACAAGGTACAAAATATGTAGTTCTGCCCCTGAACAGGCAGTTAACCCACTCTTCCTATGCCGTCATTGAAGATAAGAATTTGTTCTTAACTGACTTGCCTAGTAAAATTATTTTAAGAAGCAGTGAGGCTTGGTTTGGTTGTGTTTCGGAGGACGCATGGCCTTCGACCTTCGTCTCTCCCGAGCCCGTACGGGAGTTGTAGCAATGAGACAAGATAGTAACTACTAACAATTGGACACCACGAAATTGGGGAGAAAAGGGGGTAAAAATTCAACAACAAAAAAAACATAGTTATAGCATAAGTATCCATGGACTCACTGTGCGTGCAATAATAGGGGTTGACATGATTTTTGATTGACTACCCCTTCCCCAGTCTCCCATCCATAAACTCAGCAAAAACACAAACCTCTCACAGTCAACTGCGTTAATTTTAAGCAAAACTTAACGTGTAAATATTTGTATGAACATAACAAGATTCAACAACGGAGACAGAAATTGAACAAGTTCCACAGACATGTGACTAACAGAATTGGAATAATGTGTCCCTGAACAAAAGGGGAGGGGGTCAAAATCAAAAGTAACAGTCAGTATCTGGTGTGGCCACCAGCTGTATTAAGTACTGAAGTGTGTCTCCTCCTCACGGACTGCACCAGATTTGCCAGTTCATGCTGTGAGATGTTACCCCTCTCTTCCATCAAGGCACCTGCAAGTTCCCAGACATTTCTGAGGGGAATGGCTCTAGCCCTCACCCTCTGATCCAACAGGTCCCAGACGTGCTTAATGGGATTGAGATCCCGGGCTCTTCGCTGGCCATGGCAGAACACTGACATTCCTGTCTTGCAGGAAATCACGCACAGAACGAGGAGTATGGCTGGTGGTATTGTCATGCTGGAGGGTCATGTCAGGATGAACCTGCAGGAAGGGTACCACATGAGGGAGGAGGATGTCTTCTCTGTAACGCACAGCATTGAGATAGCCTGCAATGACAACAAGCTCAGTCCGATGATGCTGTGACACACCTCCCCAGACCATGACGGACCCTCCACCTCCAAATCGATCCCGCTCCATAGTACATGCCTCGGTGTAACGCTCATTCCTTCAACGATAAACGCGAATCTGACCATCACCCCTGGTGAGACAAAACCGCGACTGGTCAGTGAATCCAGTCCTGTCTGGTCAAACGACGGTGGGTTTTGCCCATAGGCGACATTATTGCCAGTGATGTCTGGTGAGGACCTGCCTTACAACAGGCCTACAAGCCCTAAGTTCAGCATCTCTCAGACTATTGCGGACAGTCTGAGCACTGATGGAGGGATTGTGCTTTCCTGGTGTAACTCGGGCAGTTGTTGTTGCCATCCTGTACCTGTTCAGCAGGTGGGATATTTGGATGTACCCATGCTGTGCAGGTGTTGTTACAAATGGTCTGCCACTGTGAGGACGATCAGTTGTCCGTCCTGTCTCCTTGTAGCGCTGTCTTAGGCGTCTCACAGTACGGACATTACAATGTATTGCCATGCCCACATCTGCAGTCCTCATGCCTCCTTGCATCATGTCTAAGGCACATTCATGCAGATGATCAGGGACCCTGGGCATCTTTCTTTTGGTGTGTTTCAGAGTCAGCACAAAGGCCTTTTTAGTGTCCTAAGTTTTCACAACTGTTACCTTAGTTGCCTACCGTCTGTAAGCTGTTGGTGTCTTAACGACCGTTCCGCAGGTGCATGTTCATAACATTTTTATGGTTCATTGAACAGGCATGGGAAACCGTGTTTAAACCCTTTACACACATGAAAGATGCAGTCTCCTTCTGAACAAGAGGCGCAGAAAGTACAGTATATTGCTCAGGGATGATGAGGCCATAAGGCCGTTGGTGATATTAAAACAGCTACAGAGTGTATTGGCTGTGACGGAAGAAAACTAACATTGTTGTGACTCCACGACAGTGACTTAAAAATGACAGAGTAAAAAAGAGGAATACAAATATGTGTATAACACAAAGCACTAAAATAATACTGCACAATAAAACCATGGCAAAGGAATATACTTTCTGGACTAAATTGCAAAGCATTATGTTTCGGGCATATCCAACACAACACATCACTGAGTAACTACCTCCATATTTTCAAGCATGGTGGTGGCTGCATCATGTTATGGGTATGCTTGTCATTGGCAAAAAATAGGGAGTTTTTCAGGATGAAGAAAAAAAAACGGGACTGAGCTAAACATCAAAACTAGAGGAACACCTGCTTCAGTTTGCTTTACACCACACACTGGGAGATGAATTCACCTTTCAGCAGGACAATAATCAACAACACAAAGGCACATCTATGCTGGTGTTGCTTACCAAGAAGACTGAATGTTGCTGAGTGGCGAAGTTACAGATTTGACTTAAATATTGCTGTGACATACTCTGACATTGTTCCGACAATTTGCACATTTTTAGGAAGAGGAAATAGTACTGGCCCCTAATCTATCAATAAACATAACATCTTTATATTAAATAAGTTGAATAGGTAGTCTTGTTGTGGTGAAGCTTACACTAAATGACTCACCTGACAGATAAGCACTAAATGAAGGGCTACGACTATGGGGGGAGGGTTTCAGAGTGAATTGGGACTGGGAACGGTTGTGACACTTCTACAAAAAGCTCTCCTTCCCAGAACCCCTGTGTGCCCAGCACAAGGGAGCTGACAAGGAGGGAGCCGTCGCTGGATTGGTGTCCCGCTTTCAGCGATGCAGGGAGAAAGTGAAGACTGGGCTTTTATAGACAGTTCCACCAGAAGGCACACACAACATACAGCAAAACAAACACAAACACAAACCTCACACAAAACGAATCGTTGTTTATTGAAATCAAGTGAAAATAAAATGGCTGGCATTAACCTTTACTGCTTCCCCAGACCTCTCCCTCTGTGTTTTAGCTGACTTATCCAGCTATGTTCTCTAGAGTCCTTCCTTCCTTTCAAGCCCAAACACACACATGCACGAACACGCACACAGGCACACAGGCACAGCATCAAATATTGGCTTATCATGTCATTAGCATGCTAAATTACATGTTTTGGTCCTCTCCATGTTGCTCTGTCTGCAGGAAAACCAACAGGAGGTGACAGGTGACAGATGGAGTTCTGGGGTACTGGGTTCTATTCTGTTCTATTCTGTTCTGTTCTATTATGTGATATTATGTTCTATTATTTTCTGTTCTGTTCTATTCTATTCTGTTCTATTATCTTCTATTATGTTCTATTCTGTTCTATTCTATTATGTTATGTTCTATTATGTTCTATTCTGTTCTATTCTGTTCTATTATCTTCTATTATTTTCTGTTCTGTTCTATTCTATTCTATTCTATTATGTTCTATTCTGTTATTTTCTGTTCTGTTCTATTCTATTCTGTTCTATTATGTTCTATTTTGTTCTATTCTGTTATATTCTATTCTGTTCTATTCTGTTCTATTATCTTCTATTATGTTCTATTATTTTCTATTCTGTTCTATTCTGTTCTATTCTGTTATTTTCTGTTCTGTTCTATTCTGTTCTATTCTGTTCTATTATCTTCTATTATGTTCTATTCTGTTCTATTATGTTCTATTCTGTTCTGTTATCTTCTATTATGTTCTGTTCTGTTCTATTCTATTCTGTTCTATTCTGTTCTATTCTGTTCTATTCTGTTCTATTCTGTTATTTTCTGTTCTGTTCTATTTTATTCTGTTCTATTCTGTTCTATTATCTTCTATTATGTTCTATTCTGTTCTATTATGTTCTATTCTGTTCTATTATCTTCTATTATGTTCTATTCTGTTCTATTATGTTCTATTCTGTTCTATTCTGTTCTATTCTGTTCTATTCTGTTATTTTCTGTTCTGTTCTATTCTATTCTGTTCTATTCTATTCTGTTCTATTCTGTTTTATTCTGTTCTATTCTGTTCTATTCTGTTCTGTTATTTTCTGTTCTGTTCTATTATCATCTATTATTTTCTGTTCTGTTATATTATGTTATATTCTGCTCTACTCTATTCTTATGTTCAATTCTGTTATACACTATTCTGTTCTGTTCTATTCTGTTCTGTTCTATTCTGTTCTATTCTCTTATATTCTCTTCTGATTCTATTATTTTGTATTCTCTTCTGTTTTGTTTGTGTACTATAATAGCCTCTTGTTATGACTCTAAAAGGAGGTCTCACTCACTAAAAGTTGGTTTGTGGTGTTGTTTTAGAGGTTTACATGTGGCTTAATGTGTTTTGCTGATAATGATGTGTGAGAGAGAGAGAGAGAGAGAGAGAGAGAGAGAGAGAGAGAGAGAGAGAGAGAGAGAGAGAGAGAGAGAGAGAGAGAGAGATGGGGGGAGGGTCTCACCTAGCCATGTGAATGTGTGGGTGCTGGCAAGCCTTTGTCACCTGTGTTGTGTCACCCAGATGCAGAGTATCTCTTTCAACCGTCCGCTCCGTCTCACTGTGTGGCGAGCGTGGCTCTATCTATAATAGATGGGTAGTAATGTACACTTTGCCTGAACATGCCGTGCAGCATTTCACCATGAAGTGGCACTATTAAAAATTAAAATACTCTCAGTTTCACTATCCAGGACATCAATTCATTCATTCTCTTCTCATCTCATCTCCTACACAACAGTCTGAATGGTCTGCCAAAGTGTAGATGTTTAAATGTGTTTTGTCCGATTCCTTTATAACTTCACCTGCTCTCCCTGGGAATGTTGTCGGAAAGTTTTCAGAATGCTATTAAAATGTTGTCGGAACGTTTTCAGAATGCTATTAAAATGTTGTCGGAACGTTTGGAATGCTATTAAAATGTTGTCGGAACGTTTAGAATGCTATTAAAATGTTGTCGGAACGTTTGGAATGCTATTAAAATGTTGTCGTAACGTTTAGAATGCTATTAAAATGTTGTCGGAACGTTTTCAGAATGTTATTACAATGTTGTCGGAACGTTTTCAGAATGTTATTAAAATGTTGTCGGAACGTTTAGAATGTTCTAGACTAGACTGTAGTGTTGAGGGTAGTTCTAGAAAGGAGTGAAGTGTTCCGACATGGACTTGTCCAATAATCAATGCCCTTGATGGCTTGGCACGCTGAGAGTTCTGGAAGATGGAGTGATGTAGGGTTGCAGGGTGAAAGA
>NC_088224.1:7044798-7072298 GCF_036934945.1 Oncorhynchus masou masou
TACATGTGTGATTTAATGAAAGTAATGGTGTCTAGATATAATTTGTATTTGTTTTCCAGGCGACAGGTAGGTGTTTGTCCCCCTGTGCGCTGAGGATCTTGTCTGGTTCTGGCATTTAGGTCGCCACAGACTAGTACATGTCCCTGGGCCTGGAAATGGTTGTATCTCCCCCTCCAGGATGGATAATCTGTCTTCATTAATGTATGGGGATTCTAGTGGGGGCATATAGGTAGCACACAGGAGGACATTTTCTCTGTTGAGATCATTTCCATATTATTTTTCTAGCCAGATGTAAAATATTCCTGTTTTGATTAATTGAATAGTGTGCCAGGTATGCTATACCAATTTACCCTCAGTCTCTTTCTCTCTTTTTCTCACCTGGTAGTTTGGTGGTTGGGATTACCTCTCTCACTTCAGTAGATCCACAGAGTCAGTCATCTAATCGCCAAAATTATGATTAGTGATGATTTGTGAGAAAAAAAAGGCAAATTAATTGAAGACGATTAACTGGAGAATTGTATTTTTTATTTTTTTTATTCACCTTTATTTAACCAGGTAGGCAAGTTGAGAACAAGTTCTCATTTACAATTGCGACCTGGCCAAGATAAAGCGTAGCAGTTCGACACATACAACAACACAGAGTTACACATGGAATATACATACAGTCAATAATACAGTAGAACAAAATAAAACAAAAAGTCTGTATTGTGAGTGAGTGCAAATGAGGTAAGTTAAGGAAATAAATAGGCCATGGTGGCGAAGTAATTACAATATAGCAATTAAACACTGGAATGGTAGATGTGCAGAAGATGAATGTGCAGGTAGAGATACTGGGGTGCAAAGGAGCAAAATAAATAAATAAATAAATACCAATATGGGGATGAGGTAGGTAGATAGATGAGCTGTTTACAGATAGGCTAAGTACAGGTGCAGTGATCTGTAAATTGCCCTGACAGCTGGTGCTTAAAGCTAGTGAGGGAGATGTGAGTATCCAGCTTCAGAGAGTTTTGCAATTCGTTCCAGTCATGGGCAGCAGAAAACTGGAAGGAAAGACGACCAAAGGAGGAATTGGCTTTGAGGGTGACCAGTGAGATACCTGATACCTGCTGGAGCGAGTGCTACGAGTGGGTGCTGCTATGGCGATCAGTGAGCTGAGATAAGGCGGGGCTTTACCTAGCAGAGACTTGTATATAACCTGTAGCCAGTGGGTTTGGCGATGAGTATGAAGCGAGGGCCAACCAACGAGAGCATATAGGTCTCAATGGTGTGTAGTGTATGGGGCTTTGGTGACAAAAAGGATGGCACTGTGATAGACTGCACCCAGTTTGTTGAGTAGAGTGTTGGAGGCTATTTTATAGATGACATCACCGAAGTCGAGGATCGGTAGGATGGTCAGTTTTATGAGGGTATGTTTGGCAGCATGAGTGAAGGATGCTTTGTTGCGAAATAGGAAGCCAATTCTAGATTTCATTTTGGATTGGAGATGCTTAATGTGAGTCTGGAAGGAGAGTTTACAGTCTAACCAGACACCCAGGTATTTGTAGTTGTCCACGTATTCTAAGTCAGAACCGTCCAGAGTAGTGATGCTGGACGGGCGAGCAGATGCGGGCAGCGATCAATTGAAAAGCATGCATTTAGTTTTACTTGCGTTTAAGAGCAGTTGGATGCCGCGGAAGGAGTGTTGTATGGCATTGAAGCTCGTCTGGAGGTTAGTTAATAACACAGTGTCCAAGAAGGGGCGAGAAGTATACAGAATGATGTCGTCTGCGTAGAGGTGGATCAGAGAATCACCAGCAGCAAGAGCAACATCATTGATGTATACAGACAAGAGAGTCGGCCCGAGAATTGAACCGTGTGGCACACCCATAGAGACTGTCAGAGGTCCAGACAACAGGCCCTCCGATTTGTCACACTGAACTCTATCAGAGAAATAGTTGGTAAAAAAGGCGAGGCAATCATTTGAGAAACCAAGGCTGTCGAGTCTGCCAATCAGAGTGTTGTGATTGACAGAGTCGAAAGCCTTGGCCAGGTCGATGAAGACGGCTGCACAGTAATGTCTCTTATCGATGGTGGTTATGATATCGTTCAGGACCTTGAGCGTGGCTGAGATGCAACCATGACCAGCTCTGAAACCAGATTGCATAGCGGAGAAGGTACGGTGGGATTCAAATGGTCTGTAATCTGTTTGATAACTTGGCTTTCGAAGACCTTAGAAAGACAGGGTAGGATAGATTTAGGTCTGTAGCAGTTTGGGTCTATGGCGGTTATGAAGTCGTTTAGAACCTTGAGCGTGGCTGAGGTTCACCCATGACCAGCTCTGAAACCAGACTGCATAGCGGAGAAGGCATGGTGGGATTCGAAATGAAATGGTCAGTAATCTGTTTGTTAACTTGGCTTTCGAAGACTATAGAAAGGCATGATAGGATAGATATAGGTCTGTAGTAGTTTGGGTCTAGAGTGTCACCCCCTTTGAAGAGGGGGATGACAACGGCAGCTTTGGGAATCTCAGACGATACGAAAGAGAGGTTGAACAGGCTAGTAATAGGGGTTGCAACAATTTCGGCAGATAATTTTAGAAAGAGAGGGTCCAGATTGTCTAGCCCGGCTGATTTGTAGGGGTCCAGATTTTGCAGCTCTTTCAGAACATCGGCTATCTGGATTTGGGTAAAGGAGAAATGGTGGAGGCTTTGGCGGTTTGCTGTGGAGGGTGCCGGGCAGTTGACCGGGGTAGGGGTAGCTATGTGGAAAGCATGGCCAGCCGTAGAGAAATGCTTATTGAAATTCTCAATTATAGTGGATTTATCGATGGTGACAATGTTTCCTAGCCTCAGTGCAGTGGGCAGCTGGGAGGAGGTGTTCTTATTCTCCATGGACTTTACAGTGTCCCAGAACTTTTTGAGTTAGTACTTCAGGATGCAAATTTCTGTTTGAAAAACCTAGCCTTAGCTTTCCTAACTGCCTGTGTATATTTGTTCCTAACATCCCTGAAAAGTTGCATATCACGGGGGCTATTCGATGCTAATGCAGAACGCCACAGGATGTTTTTGTGCTGGTCAAGGGCAGACAGGTCTGGCGTGAACGAAGGACTATGTCTATTCCAGGTTCTACATTTTTGAGAGGGGCATGCTTATTTAAGATGGTGAGGAAGGCACTTCCGGGATGACTGGATGATGTCAATGTCATTCCAGGATACCCCGACCAGGTCGATTAGAAAGGCCTGCTCGCTGAAGTGTTTCAGGGAGCGTTTGACAGTGATGAGGGGTGGTCGTTTGGTCTCAGACCCATTACAGATGCAGGCAATGAGGCAGTGATCGCTGAGATCTTGATTGAAAGCAGCAGAGGTGTATTTGGAGGGTGAATTAGTTAGGATGACATCTATGAGGGTGCCCGTGTTTACTGATTTGGGGTTGTACCTGGTAGGCTCATTGATAATTTGTGTGAGATTGAGGGCATCAAGCTTAGTTTGTAGGATGGCCGGGGTGTTAAGCATGTCCCAGTTTAGATCACCTGGTAGCACGAGCTCAGAAGATAGATGGGGGGCAATACACGGCGAATCAGACAGTTAGCAGGCGAACAAGCTAACAGTTAGTAGGCCGGAGCTAAACAAGCTAGCAGCTAGTAGACCAGGGCAAGATAGCAGTTAGCAGGCCGGGTTAGCAAGCAAGCAGTTAGCATGGGCTAGCAGTTAGTAGACCAGGGCGAGCTAGCAGTTAGCAGACCGGGTTAGTAAGCAAACAGTTAGCAAGGGCTAGCAGTTAGCAGACCGGGCAGGCATGCTAGCAGTTAGCAGACCTGGTTAGCAAGCAAGCAGTTAGCAAGGGCTAGCAGTTAGCAGATCGGGCAGGCAAGCTAGCAGTTAGCAGACCAGGGCCTGGCAGTTTAGCAGTTAGCAGACCGGGTTAGCAAGCAAGCAGATAGCAGGGGCTAGAAAGTTAGCCTTTGGGGGGGTGTCGCGATGGGGGTAAGTCTGTTTTTGCCTCTTCGTGCGGTGACGTCGATAGACCAGTCGTGGAATTATTAGGGTTCCAACTAGCTCTAGGTAGCTAGCAGGCCGATATTGTAGCCCAGGAGTATGCTTCGGTGGTAGCACAAAAACCCTGGCCGGGCTAGCTTCTAGTATGGAAACGCTAGCCAGGAGTAGTCATCCGGGATTGTGGTTAGCTAGTTGTGAAGATCCAGATGAAAATGTTCAGTTTGCGGTAGGAATCCGGGCATAAAAATAACAGGTATGTTATGCTCTGGTTAGAGTCACGTTGTTCAAACTGGCGAGAGCTTTCCGAGCTGAAGGTTAGCTGATGACTGCTGGCAATGGTTTGCTGACTAATATCTGGTAGTTAGCTGGCTAGCTTCAGTTGAGGGGTTCCAGATCCGAAGTAAATATAAATACTTTAGGAAAAGAAAGCAGATCCACACCACATTGGGTGAGGCGGGTTGCAGGAGAGTATTTAGATGATGAGGTTTAGCAAAATATTTTTAAGGATATGCGATGAAAAATATGTAAAACGATATATACAAGGGACACGACAGGACAAGGACGTCTGACTGCTACGCCATCTTGAATCATCTTGGATTAACATTTAGTTGAATTTAAAAAATAATAGAACGCAATAGGAATCAGACAGACCTTATAATGAGCATAGACATGTAGATCAAATAGCTTCTATTCAAAGTGCCTGAGCTTGGGGAACATCTATTTAAAACACCCTGAGAGATATAGAATAGACGTCAGAAGAGGAGGGGGTGGAGGAGGAGGAGGGTGTGGAGGAGGAGGAGAGATTGGAGGAGGAGGAGGGTGTGGACGAGGTGGAGGGTGTGGAGGAGGTGGAGGGTGTGGAGGAGGAGGAGGTGGTGGAGGAGGAGGAGGGTGTGGAGGAGGAGGATGGTGTGGAGGAGGAGAACGGTTTGGAAGAGGAGGAGGGTGTGGAGGAGGAGGAGGGTGTGGAGGAGGAGGATGGTGTGGAGGAGGAGAACGGTTTGGAAGAGGAGGAGGGTGTGGAGGAGGAGGAGGGTGTGGAGGAGGAGAGTGTGGAGGAGGGTGTGGTGGAGGTGGGAGTGGTGTTGGAGGAGGAGGAAGTGGTGTAGGAGGAGGAGGGTGTGGAGGAGGAGGAAGTGGTGTTGGGAGAGGAGGAAGTTGTATTGGAGGAGGAGGGAGTGGAGGAGGAGGAAGTGGTAGTGGAGGAGGAAGAAGTGGTATTGGTGGAGGAGGAAGTGGTAGTGGAGGAGGAGGAAGTGGTATTGGAGGAGGAGGAAGTGGTATTGGAGGAGGAGGAAGTGGTAGTGGAGGAGGAGTAAGTGGTATTGGAGGAGGAAGAAATGGTAGTGGACGAGGAGGAAGTGGTAGTGGAGGAGGAGGAAGTAGTGGAGGAAGAAGAAGTGGTATTGGAGGAGGAGGAAGTAGTGGAGGAAGAAGAAGTGGTATTGGAGGAGGAGGAAGTAGTTGAGGAAGAATAAGTGGTAGTGGAGGAGGAGGAAGTGGTAGTGGAGGAAGAGGAATAAGTGGAGGAGGAAGTAGTAGTGGAGGAGGAAGTAGTGGAGGAGGAAGTAGTAGTGGAGGAGGAGGAAGTAGTGGAGGAAGAAGAAGTGGTATTGGAGGAGGAGGAAGTGGTAGTGGAGGAGGAAGAAGTGGTATTGGAGGAGGAGCAAGTGGTAGTGGAGGAAGAGGAAGTGGTATTGGAGGAGGAAGAAGTGGTATTGGAGGAGGAGGTAGTGGAGGAGGAGGAAGTGGTAGTGGAGGAGGAGGAAGTACTGGAGGAGAAAGAAGTAGTGGAGGAGTAGGAAGTAGTGGAGGAGGAGGAAGTAGTGGAGGAGGAGGAAGTAGTGGAGGAGGAAGAAGTAATGGAGGAGGAGGAAGTAGTGGAGGAGGAAGAAGTGGTATTGGTGGAGGAGGAAGTAGTGGAGGAGGAAGAAGTGGTATTGGAGGAGGAGGAAGAAGTGGAGGACGAGGAAGTGGTAGTGGAGGAGGAGGAAGTGGTAGTGGAGGAGGAGAAAGTGGTAGTGGAGGAGGAGGAAGTGGTAGTGGAGGAGGAGGAAGTGGTAGTGGAGGAGGGGGAAGTGGTAGTGGAGGTGAAGGAAGTGGTATTGGAGGAGGAGGAAGTGGTAGTAGGTGGAGGTGGAGGAGGAGGAAGTGGTAGTGGAGGAGGAGGAAGTGGTAGTGGAGCAGGAGGAAGTGGATTGGATGAGGAGGAAGTGGTAGTGGAGGAGGAGGAAGTGATATTGGTGGAGGAGGAAGTGGTAGTGGAGGAGGAGGAAGTGGTATTGGAGGAGGAAGAAGTAGTGGAGGAGGAAGAAGTGGTATTGGAGGAGGAGGAAGTGGTAGTTGAGGAGGAGGAAGTGGTAGTGGAAGAAGTGATAGTGGAAGAGGAGGAAGTAGTGGAGGAGGAGGAAGTGGTAGTGGATGAGGAGGAAGTGGCAGTGGAGGAGGGGGAAGTAGTGGAGGAGGAGGAAGTAGTGGAGGAGGAGGAAGTGGTATTGGAGGAGGAGGAAGTAGTGGAAGAGGAAGAAGTGGTATTGGAGGAGGAGGAAGTAGTAGTGGAGGAGTAGGAAGTAGTGGAGGAGTATTGTCATTATGGGGTATTGTGATGTCATTACGGGGTATTGTGATGTCATTACGGGGTATTGTGATGTCATTACGGGGTATTGTGATGTCATCATGGGGTATTGTGATGTCATTATTGGGTATTGTGTGAAGATAGATTAGAAAAAAAAAACATTTCATAAATGTTTTAATAAAGCTGTAATGTAACAAAATGTGGAAAAAGTCAAGTGGTTTGAAAACTTTCCTAATGTACTGTAGGTCCACTCTAACAATAAATGTATCATCTATCTATCAATACATCCATCAATCTATGTCTGTCTGTCTGTCTGTCTGTCTGTCTGTCTGTCTGTCTGTCTGTCTGTCTGTCTGTCTGTCTGTCTGTCTGTCTGTCTGTCTGTCTGAGATGTTTGACTGACATATCAGTTCAATGGGCTGCTAATCCCCAAAAATATTGGCCCAATGTTAAAGTTTCCTGTTTGATCTGGATCCAAGAAAGGAAAACGGCTACCAAGGTATTCCATATAGGTATTTCTATTTCGCTAGGCCAACCAACCTTCAACAGGGGAGCCTCAGGTTAGATCACCAGGGAGCCATTTTAATTAATCATTTTACACTGGTCCAATTAACCTACCTTTGTATGGCTAATGTGCCTGTGTGAACGTGTGTGTGTGTGTCTACAGTCATTATCAAGGCCCAGAGGATTGGATAGGGGAGGAGGATTGGGTGAGGGCATGTGGGAGCGAGGGGGTTGGGGAGGATGATGAGGGGGTTGGGTGAGGGCATGTGGGAGCGAGGGAGGATGAGGGGGTTGGGTGAGGGCATGTGGGAGCGAGGGAGGATGAGGGGGTTGGGTGAGGGCATGTGGGAGAGGATGATTGAGGATGAGGGGGGTTGGGTGAGGGTGTGGGGGAGCAAGAGAGGATGAGGGGGTTGGGTGAGAGGGGTGTGGGGGAGCAAGAGAGGATGAGAGGGGTTGAAGCTGGCGAGGAGGAATGAACTGAAAAAGAACTGCAGAAGGAAGAGGATAGAGAGGAAATGTCTAGATGAGAGATACACGAGTGATTGTAAAGTGGAGAGTGGGAGAACTAGGGGAGACTAGGAGAGTGAGTGGTACTGTCTCTATAAAGTGGGTGAGAGGCAGATGAAAGTGGATTTAAAGGAGGTCTCTATAAAGTG
Organism: Oncorhynchus masou masou; assembly: GCF_036934945.1. Classification (NCBI taxonomy): domain Eukaryota; kingdom Metazoa; phylum Chordata; class Actinopteri; order Salmoniformes; family Salmonidae; genus Oncorhynchus; species Oncorhynchus masou. Next base: position 7,052,510 of record NC_088224.1, read on the forward strand.
GATGGAGTGGTACTGTCTCTATAAAGTGGGTGGATGGTACTGAGAATCTTCTCCATAAAGTGGGTGGACATGTCTCTATAAAGTGGGTGGAGTGGTAATGTCTCTATAAAGTGGGTGGAGTGGTACTGTCTCTATAAAGTGAGGTGGAGTGATGAGTGGAGGGTTGATGTCTCTATAAAGTGGGTGGAGTGGTAATGTCTCTATAAAGTGGGGTTGTGGTAATGTCTCAGTAATGAGTGGGTGGAGTGGTAATGTCTCTATAAAGTGGGTGGAGTGGTGATGTCTCTATAAAGTGGGTGGAGTGGTAATGTCTCTATAAAAGTGGGTGGAGTGGTAATGTATCTATAAAGTGGGTGGAGTGGTAATGTCTCTATAAAGTGGGTGGAGTGGTAATGTCTCTATAAAGTGGTGGAGTGGTAATGTCTCTATAAAAGTGGTGTCTCTATAAAGGTGGAGTGTACTGTCTCTATAAAGTGGGTGGAGTGGTGATGTCTCTATAAAGTGGGTGGAGTGGGTCTCTATAAAGTGGGTGGAATGTCTCTATAAAGTGGGTGGAGTGGTGGTATGTCTCTATAAAGTGGGTGGAGTGGTGGAGTAATGTCTCTATAAAGTGGGTGGAGTGGTAATGTCTCTATAAAGTGGGTGGAGTGGTAATGTCTCTATAAAGTGGGTGGAGTGGTGGTAATGTCTCTATAAAGTGGGTGGAGTGGTAATGTCTCTATAAAGTGGGTGGAGTGGTGATGTCTCTATAAAGTGGGTGGAGTGGTAATGTCTCTATAAAGTGGGTGGAGTGGTGATGTCTCTATAAAGTGGGTGGAGTGGTAATGTCTCTATAAAGTGTCTCTATAAAGTGTGTGGAGTGGTAATGTCTCTATAAAGTGGGTGGAGTGGTAATGTCTCTATAAAGTGGGTGGAGTGGTAACTATAAAGTGTGTGAAGTGGTAATGTCTCTATAAAGTGGGTGGAGTGGTGATGTCTCTATAAAGTGGGTGGAGTGGTAATGTCTCTATAAAAGTGGGTGGGTCTCTATAAAGTGTCTCTATAAAGTGGGATGTCTCTATAAAGTGGGTGGAGTGGTAATGTCTCTATGTATCTATAAAGTGGGTAAAGTGGGTGGAGTGTAATGTCTCTATAAAGTGGTTGGGTGGTATGTCTCTATATAAAGTGGGTGGAGTGGTGGCGATGTCTCTATAAAGTGGGTGGAGTGGTAATGTCTCTATAAAGTGGGTGGAGTGGTAATGTCTCTATAAAGTGGGTGGAGTGGTAATGTCTCTATAAAGTGGGTGGAGTGGTACTGTCTCTATAAAGTGGGTGGAGTGGTAATGTCTCTATAAAGTGGTTGGAGTGGTAATCTATAAAGTGGGTGGAGTGGTATCTATAAAGTGGGTGGAGTGGTGATGTCTCTATAAAGTGGGTAGTGGTGATGTCTCTATAAAGTGGGTGTGGCGATGTCTCTATAAAGTGTGTGGAGTGGTAATGTCTCTATAAAGTGGGTGGAGTGGTAATGTCTCTATAAAGTGGGTGGTGTAATGTCTCTATAAAGTGGGTAGTGGTAATGTCTCTATAAAGTGGGTGGAGTGGTAATGTATCTATAAAGTGGGTGGAGTGGTACTGTCTCTATAAAGTGGGTGGGTGTAATGTCTCTATAAAGTGGGTGGAGTGGTAATATCTCTATAAAGTGGGTGGAGTGGTAATGTCTCTATAAAGTGGGTGGAGTGGTAATGTCTCTATAAAGTGGGTGGGTGGAGTGGGTGGATGGTAATCTCTCCATAAAGTGGGTGGAGTGGTAATGTCTCTATAAAGTGGGTGGAGTGGTGATGCCTCTATAAAGTGGGTGGAGTTGGTAATCTCTCCATAAAGTGGGTGTGGTGATGTATCTATAAAGTGGGTGGAGTGGTGATGTCTCTATAAAGTGGGTGGAGTGGTTATGTCTCTATAAAGTGTGTGGAGAGGTAATGTCTCTATAAAGTGGAAATGTCTCTATAAAGTGTGTGGAGTGGTAATGTCTCTATAAAAGTGGTAATGTCTCTATAAAGTGGGTGGGTGGTAATCTCTCCATAAAGTGGTGGTAATCTCTCCATAAAGTGGGTGGAGTGGTAATGTCTCTATAAAGTGGGTGGAGTGGTGATGCCTCTATAAAGTGGGTGGATGGTAATGTCTCTATAAAGTGGGTGGAGTGGTAATCTCTCCATATGGTAATCTCTTGTGATGTATCTATAAAGTGGGTGGAGTGGTGATGTCTCTATAAAGTGGGTGGGTGGTAATCTCTCCATAAAGTGGGTGGAGTGGTCATGTCTCTATAAAGTGGGTGGAGTGGTGATGTCTCTATAAAGTGGGTGGAGTGGTTATGTCTCTATAAAGTGTGTGGAGAGGTAATGTCTCTATAAAGTGGATGGAGTGGTGATGTCTCTATAAAGTGTGTGGAGTGGTAATGTCTCTATAAAGTGGGTGGAGTGGTGATGTCTCATTGATGTCTCTATAAAGTGGGTGGAGTGGTAATGTCTCTATAAAGTGGGTGGAGTGGTAATGTCTCTATAAAGTGGGTGGAGTGGTAATGTCTCTATAAAGTGGGTGGAGTGGTAATGTCTCTATAAAGTGGGTGGAGTGGTAATGTCTCTATAAAGTGGGTGGAGTGGTAATGTCTCTATAAAGTGGGTTGGTAATGTCTCTATAAAGTGGGTGGAGTGGTAATGTCTCTATAAAGTGGGTGGAGTGGTACTGTCTCTATAAAGTGTGTGGTGTGGTAATGTCTCTATAAAGTGGGTGGAGTGGTAATGTCTCTATAAAGTGGGTGGAGTGGTAATGTCTCTATAAAGTGGGTGGAGTGGTACTGCTCTATAAAGTGTGTGGTGTGGTAATGTCTCTATAAAGTGGGTGGAGTGGTGATGTCTCTATAAAGTGGGTGGAGTGGTAATGTATCTATAAAGTGGGTGGAGTTTGTCTCTATAGAATGGATGGACGGATAATGTCCCTAGTTGTCAAAGGAAAAATGACACGATAGATACAAAGTAATTGACAGACATGCTGGTTAGTTGGCCTCTGGCATCTGTTGGATTTTCTTGTCTCTCTCACTGTCCTGATATGCTCATTTTCCAACTGTACTACAGCCTAAATGAACCTAGCATTTACAAGGACTCTACTCCTAACCTCATGATTGTATTTGTCTGTATTTTGTTTTTCACCACTATGTACAAAGTTGCGCTGTGTGTCAAGATTGCACATTTTATAGAAACAACAAACGTTGGTACATATAAGAGTGTTATATCGGCTGAAAGCTTAAATTCTTGTTAATATAACTGCACAGTCCTATTTACAGTATCTATGACTGTGAAAAATGCCATGCTATTGTTTGAGGAGAGCTCCCAACAACAAAACACTTTTTTCACCCAGATAGGTTTGATAAATCCACCTCTGAAGGTGAAATGTGTACTCACATTCTGAAATCTTGCTCTGATTTATCATCCAAAGGGTCCCATAGATAACATGAAGTGCTGTTTTGTTGGATAAAATCCTTTTTCATATCCTTAAAAAGTCCATATTGCATGCACAATCGATATTGTATTTCCACTAATTTAATTTGCAAAGAAAGGAATATGTGAAAATCTAACCCTAAACATTGTTTCAACCAGTCAAATCATGTTCTATTCCCCAAGGATCCTAGAATGTAACCAGACTTCACTATATCATTAGGGGTGTAGTATATCCTATAGGACACTAAATTTGGTCAGAAAGCAACGCCTTCATGGTGCGCCAATGACATCACTTGATTGACTGTAACTTTGACAAATAAGCACAAATTGGGGTCAAGATAGCCAATGAGCTGGGTTTTACGGAAGTATGCAGAAACCCTGTATCTGTCGCACAGTGTTGCTGCTCATCTGGTGCGAAAGCCTTTTCCTTTTGGACAACAATTGCAAGAATATTGTTTATGAAGTTATGAAAACTGGGTGTTTTGCAAATGTTGAAGTTATAATATGTCTGTCATGTCTTGTTATGTCTGTTCCTGTCCTTTCTCTTCACTCTGTCTCTCTCTGCTGGTCTTTTTAGGTTACCTTCTCTGTCTCTCATTCTTCAGCTGTTCTACATCTCCCCTAACTAGCTCATTCACTCTTTCCCACCTGTTCTCTCTTCCCCCTCTGATTAGGTCTCTATTTCTCTCTCTGTTCCTGCTACTTTCAGTGTCTGATTCTTGTTTGTGTTTTTGATGCCAGAAGCAAGCTGTCGTCTCGTTTGCTTCCACCTTGTCCTATCCTGTCGGAGTCTGCCTGGCAGGTGCATCCTGCATTATACTAACGTTCTTTTTGTTCCATTGACTACGTTGGAAGAGGATTTATGCCATTCCTGTTTTTCATTAAAGAACTCTGTTTTCTGTTAAAACCGCTTTTGGGTCTTCACTCAAGTACATAACAGAAGAATCAGACCAAGAATGGACCCAGCGGCTCGGACCCTTTCACTCCGCCGTCGAGATCCAGGAGCGATGCTAGGCAGACACGAGGAGGAATTGTCTGCTGCTCGACATGCCGTTGAGACCCTGGCCGTCCAAGTCTCCGACCTCACAAGACAGGTTCACCAACTCCACCTCGATCCACCGCCCACTTCCAGGGTTTCCGAGTCTCCGGGCCCAGGATCAACAACCCGCCGTGTTACTCTGGGGAGCCCACTGAGTGCCGCTCATTCCTCACTCAGTGTGATGTGGTGTTTCTCTCCAGCCCAACACTTACTCAGGAGCGCAGGCATCGCCTCGTCATTTCTCTCCTTACCCCGGACGGGGCGCGTGAGTGGGGCACGGCAATCTGGGAGCGAGGGCTGAGTGTATTAACCAGTATCAGGACTTTAAGGAGGAGATGATACGGGTTTTGACCGTTCTGTTTTTGGGGAGGAGGCTTCCAGGGCCCTGTCTTCCCTATGTGGAATCGATCCATAACGGATTATTCTATTGAGTTTGCACTCTCGCTGCCTCTAGTGACTGGAAGCCGGCTTTGCTCGCTCGTTTTCTGGAGGGTCTCCTCGTCGAGGTTAAGGATGAGATCCTCTCCCGGGAGGTTCCTTCCAGTCTGGACTCCTTAATAGCTCTCGCTATTCGCATAGAGCGACAGTTTGATCTTGTCGCCGAGCTCGTGGAAAGGAGCTCGCGTTCTCCGTTGCTTCCCTCTCCACATCACTGCCACCTGCCGCATCACTGCCACCCTCCTCCGCCGGCTCGGATGCTGAGCCTATGCAGCTGGGGGTATCCGCATTCGGCCAAGGAGAAGGAACGGAGAATCACCAATCGCCTCTGTCTCTACTGCGGCTCCGCTGGTCATTTTGTCACCTCATGTCCAGTAAAAGCCAGAGCTCATCAGTAAGAGGAGGGCTACTGGTGAGCACAACTACTCAGGCCTCTCCTTCTGGATCACGCACTACCTTTCCGGTCCATCTCCGCTGGCCCGGTTCATCTGCTTCCTGCAGTGCCTTGATAGACTCTGGGGCGGAGGGCTGTTTTATGGACGAGACCTGGGCTCGGGAACATGACATTCCTCTCAGACAGTTAGGGAGCCCACGGCCTTGTTCGCTTTAGATGGTAGTTCTCTCCCCAAGATTCAGCGTGAGACGCTGCCTTTAACCCTCACTGTCTCTGGTAATCATAGCGAAACCATTTCTTTTTTAATTTTTCGTTCACCTTTTACACCTGTTGTTTTGGGTCATCCCTGGCTAGTGCCATAACCCTTCTATTAATTGGTCTAGTAATACTATCCTATCCTGGAATGTTTCTTGTCATGTGACCTGTTTAATGTCTGCTATCCCTCCTGTTTCCTCTGTCTCTTCTTCACAGGAGGAGCCTGGCGATTTGACAGGGGGTGCCGGAGGAGTATCCCGATCTGCGCACGGTGTTCAGTCGTTCCAACACACGGTCGTATGACTGTAGTATTGATCTCCTTCCGGGAACTACTCCCCGGGGTAGATTATACTCTCTGTCGGCTCCCGAACGTAAGGCTCTCGAGGATTATTTGTCGGTTTCGCTCGACGCCGGTACCATAGTCTCCTCCTCCTCTCCCGCCGGAGCGGGTTTTTTTTGTTCAGAAGAAGGACGGGTCCCTGCGCCCATGCGTGGATTATCGAGGGGCTGAATGACATAACAGTTAAGAATCGTTATCCGCTTCCTCTTATGTCTTCAGCCTTCGAGATCCTGCAGGGAGCCAGGTTTTCACCAAGTGGACCTTCGTAACGCCTACCATCTCGTGCGCATCAGGGAGGGGACGAGTGGAAGACGGCGTTTAACACTCCGTTAGGGCACTTTGAATACCGGGTTCTTCCTTTCGGCCCGTTAACGCTCCAGCTGTCTTTCAGGCACACAACGCCTGAGAGACATGCTGAACATTTTTGTTTTCGTTTACATGGACGATATCCTGATTTTTTCACCGTCTCTCTCGATTCATGTTCAGCAACGTCCTCCAGCGCCTTTTGGAGAACTGTCTTTATGTGAAGGCTGAGAAGTGCACTTTTCATGCCGCCTCTGTCCCTTTTCTCGGTTCCGTTATTTCCGCTGAGGGCATTAAGATGGATCCCGCTAAGGTCCAGGCTGTCATTGATTGGCCCGTTCCTAAGTCAGCGTCGAGCTGCAGCGCTTTCTGGGCTTCGCTAATTTCTATCGTCGTTTCATCCGTAATTTCGGTCAGGTGGCAGCTCCCCTCACAGCCCTTACTTCTGTTAAGACGTGCTTTAAGTGGTCCGTTTCCGCCCAGGGAGCTTTTGATCTTCTTAAGAATCGTTTTACATCCGCACCTATTCTTGTTACACCTGACATCTCTAGTCAGTTTGTTGTTGAGGTTGACGCGTCAGAGGTGGGCGTGGGAGCCATTCTTTCTCAGCGCTCTCTCTCTGACGGCAAGGTCCATCCTTGCGCGTTTTTCTCTCATCGCTTATCGCCGTCAGAACGTAACTATGATGTTGGTAATCGCGAACTGCTCGCCATCCGCTTAGCCCTAGGCGAATGGCGACAGTGGTTGGAGGGGCGACCGTTCCTTTTGTCGTTTGGACTGACCATAGGAACCTTGAGTACATCCGTTCAGCCAAGCGACAATGCGCGTCAGGCTCGTTGGGCTCTGTTTTTCGCTCGTTTCGAGTTTGTTATTTCTTATCGTCCGGGCTCAAAAAACACCAAGCCTGATGCTTTATCTCGTCTCTTCAGTTCTTCTGAGGTCTCCACCGACCCCGGGGGATTCTCCCTGACGGGCGTGTTGTCGGGTTGACTGTCTGGGGAATTGAGAGGCAGGTAAAGCAAGCACTCGCTCACACTCCGTCGCCGCGAGCTTGTCCTAGGAACCTTCTGTTCGTTCCCGTTCCTACTCGTCCGGCCGTTCTTCAGTGGGCCCACTCTGCCAAGTTAGCCGGCCCAGTACGCTCGCTTCCATTCGCCAGCGTTTCTGGTGGCCCACTCGGGAACGTGACGCGTCGATTTGTCGCCGCTTGTTCGGTCTGCGCGCAGACCAGAACTCTCCTCCTGCCGGCCGTCTCAGACCGCTTCCCATTCCCTCTCGACCGTGGTCTCACATCGCTTTAGATTTTATCACCGGACTGCCTTCATCAGCGGGGAAGACAGTTATTCTTACGGTTGTCGATAGATTCTCTAAGGCGGCTCATTTCATTCCTCTCGCTAAGCTCCCTTCTGCTAAGGAGACGGCTCAGATCATTATCGAGAATGTTTTCCGAATTCATGGCCTTCCGTCTGACGTCGTTTCCGACAGAGGCCCCAGTTCACGTCTCAATTTTGGAGGGAGTTTTGCCGTTTGATTGGGGCTTCCGTCAGTCTCTCGTCCGGCTTTCATCCCCAGTCTAACGGTCAACCGAACGGGCCAATCAGACTGTTGGTCGCATTTTACGCAGTCTTTCTTTTCGTAACCCTGCGTCTTGGTCAGAACAGCTCCCCTGGGCAGAACGCCCACAACTCGCTTCCCTCGTCTGCTACCGGTCTATCCCCTTTTCAGAGTAGCCTCGGGTACCAGCCTCCGCTGTTCTCATCTCAGCTCGCCGAGTCCTCGTCCCCTCCGCTCAGGCTTTTGTCCAGCGTTGCGAGCGCACCTGGAAGGGGGTCAGGTCGGCACTTTGCCGTAATAGGGCGCAGACTGTGAGGGCCGCTAATAAGCGTAGGACCAAGAGTCCTAGATATTGTTGCGGTCAGAGAGTATGGCTCTCCACTCAGAACCTTCCCCTTAAGACAGCTTCTCGCAAGTTGGCCCCCGCGGTTCATTGGTCCGTTCCGTATTTCTCAGGTCATTAATCCTGTCGCAGTGCGACTTCTTCTCCCGCGCTATCTTCGTCGCGTTCACCCGGTCTTCCATGTCTCCTGTGTTAAGCCCGTTCTTCGCGCCCCCGCTCGTCCCTCCCCCCCCATCCTTGTCGAGGGCGCACCCATCTACAGGGTTCGTAAGATTTTGGACATGCGCCCTCGGGGGCCGTGGTCATCAGTACCTAGTGGATTGGGAGGGTACGGTCTGAGGAGAGGAGTTGGGTTCCCTCTCGGGACGTGCTGGACCGTTCGCTGATCGATGATTTCCTCCGTTGCCGCCAGGTTTCCTCCTCGAGTGCGCCAGGAGGCGCTCGGTGAGTGGGGGGTACTGTCATGTCTTGTTATGTCTGTTCCTGTCCTTTCTCTTCACTCTGTCTCTCTCTGCTGGTCTTTTTAGGTTACCTTCTCTGTCTCTCATTCTTCAGCTGTTCTACATCTCCCCTAACTAGCTCATTCACTCTTTCCCACCTGTTCTCTCTTCCCCCTCTGATTAGGTCTCTATTTCTCTCTCTGTTCCTGCTACTTTCAGTGTCTGATTCTTGTTTGTGTTTTTGATGCCAGAAGCAAGCTGTCGTCTCGTTTGCTTCCACCTTGTCCTATCCTGTCGGAGTCTGCCTGGCAGGTGCATCCTGCATTATACTAACGTTCTTTTTGTTCCATTGACTACGTTGGAAGAGGATTTATGCCATTCCTGTTTTTCATTAAAGAACTCTGTTTTCTGTTAAAACCGCTTTTGGGTCTTCACTCAAGTACATAACAATGTCTACTAATACTGGAAAAGCTAAATCAAAGTCCAAGTATACAGATTTGACGATATTCTTACAGAAAAATGTAAATGTGTCCTTCACGATTTGCCCAAATGTACCTGTGTGACCTCACACTAAATGTCATGTAGTTCGCGTATACTTCAAGTTATCAGTCTGAATCTTTGCACGTACTCTGATGCCCTCTTGTGGACAAACCCAGAGGAACTGGGACCTTTCTGTTGCCTTTCAAAGATGGTGGTAGAAATAACATACAATAAAACGGTTGTTTTTTTTCTTTGTATTTTCTTCTCGCAGATCTATTGTGGTATAATTTTTCAATTCACAATTCCACAAACTTCAAAGTGGTTCCTTTCAAATGGTACCAAGAAAATGCATATCCTTGCTTCAGGGCCCGAGCTACAGGCAGTTAGATTTGGGTATGTCATTTTAGGAGAAAATGGAAAAAAGGGGGGCAGATCCCTATGGTTTAATTTTAAGCAAGGGAGAAAAAAAAGCTTATTCTTATACACTGAACAAAAATATAAACACAACATGTAAAGTGTTGGTCCCATGTTTCATGAGCTGAAATAAAAGATCCCAGAAATGTTGCAACAAAAAAAATATGCATGTTTATTTTTTACATCCGTGTTAGTGAACATTTCTCCGTTTTTGTGTGGCGTATCAAGAAGTTTATTAAACAGATCATTAAACAGGTCCACCTTTTATTGCTGGGATCAACACAATGCCACACGCAACACAACGCCACACGCAACACAATGCCACACGCAACACAACGCCACACGCAGCACAACGCCACACGCAACACAACGCCACATGCAACACAACGCCACACGCAACACAACGCCACACGCAACACAACGCCACACGCAGCACAACGCCACATGCAACACAACGCCACATGCAACACAACGCCACATGCAACACAACACCACACGCAACACAATGCCACAGATGTCTTGAGGGGATGTGCAATTGGCAAGGTGACTGCAGGAATGTCCACTAGAGCTGTTGCCAGATCATTTAATGTAAATTGTTCTACCATAAGCTGCCTCCAATGTCATTTTAGAGAAATTGGCAGCACGTCCAACCGGCCTCCCAACTGCAGACCCATGTGTAACCACTCCAGCCCAGGACCTCCACATCCAGCTTCTTCACCTGTGGGATCGTCTGAGGCCAGCCACCCGGACAGCTGATGAAACTGTATGTTTGCACAATCAAAGAATTTCTGCACACACTGTCAGAAACCATTTCAGGGAAGCTCATCGGTGTGCTCGTTGTTCTCTAGCACACTGAAGATGACACGCCCTGACCTTAGAGAGCTTTTTTTTGTCTCTATTTTGGTTTGGTCAGGGTGTGATTTGGGTGGGCATTCTATCTTCTATTTTCTATGTTAGTATATTTCTATATTTTTGGCCGGTATGGTTCTCAAACAGGGACAGCTGTCGTTCGTTGTCTCTGATTGGGAACCATACTTAGGGAGCCTTTTCCCCTTTTGTCAGGGTGGGTAGTTGACTTGGGTTAGTGGCACTTAGCCCTCGTAAGCTTCACTCTTGTTTCTTGTTTTGTTGGCGTCATTCCATAATAAAGGAAAATGTACGCTCACCACGCTGCACTTTGGTCCACTTCTTTTGACAGCCGTGACAGAATTAGTGTGTTCTTCACAGATGAATCCCGGTTTCAACTGTACCCTTGCAGATGGTAGACAACGTGTATGTCGTCGTGTGGGCGAGGGGTTTGCTGATTTCAACGTTGGAAACAGAGTGCCCCATAGTGGTGGTGGTGTTATAGTGGTGGGCAGACATCAGTAAAATCTTTGAAATAGTTGTGCTTATATTTTTGTTCAGTGTAGCGAGCATACTTTATTTAAAAATGATTTGAGAAAGAGAGAGAGAGAGAGAGAGAGAGAGAGAGGCTGAAAGAGAGACTGAAAGATTGTGGAGGAGTTACCATGGAAACTACATTTGGATAGATTAAGAGTTAAGGGTTAAGTGTGTGTGTGTGTGTTGGGGGTATTGTAGGTGTGTTTGTGTGTGTGTTTGGGGGGTTATGTGGGTGTGTTTGTGTGTGTGTTGGGAGGGTATTTTGGGTGTGTTGGTGAATGTGTTGGGGGTTATTGTGGGTGTGTTGGGTGGTGATGTGGGTGTGTTTGTGTGTGTGTGTTGGGGGGTATTGTGGGTGTGTTTGTGTGTGCTTTGAACCATCTGTGTGCACACACACACACACACACACACACACACACACACACACACACACACACACACATACGATAGCTACTATTGTAAAACAGAGACCGACATAGCCCAGCTGAGACCAACGGATACAAGCAAGACCTCATTAACCTAAAAGCAATCAGGCATGCTAGACTGTGACATGTTGAAGTGTCCTGGGATAAGGGTTGAAGTGTTCTGGGATAAGGGTTGAAGTGTTCTGGGGGTAATGGTTGAAGAGTTCTGGGTAGGGGTTGAAGTGTCCTGGGATAAGGGTTGAAGTGTCCTGGGATAAGGGTTGAAGTGTTCTGGGGGTAAGGGTTGAAGTGTCCTGGGATAAGGGTTGAAGTGTTCTGGGGGTAAGGGTTGAAGTGTCCTGGGATAAGGTTTGAAGTGTTCTGGGTATGGGTTGAAGTGTCCTGGGATAAGGGTTGAAGTGTTCTGGGGTAGGAGTTGAAGTGTCCTGGGATAAGGGTTGAAGTGTTCTGGGGGTAAGGTTTGAAGTGTCCTGGGATAATTTTTTATTTTTATTTCACCTTTATTTAACCAGGTAGGCAAGTTGAGAACAAGTTCTCATTTACAATTGCGACCTGGCCAAGATAAAGCAAAGCAGTTCGACACATACAACGACACAGAGTTACACATGGAGCAAAACAAACATACAGTCAATAATACAGTATAAACAAGTCTATATAGTGTGTCCTGACCCCTCCTGTCTCAGCCTCCAGTATTTATGCTGCAGTAGTTTATGTGTCGGGGGGCTGGGGTCAGTTTGTTATATCTGGAGTACTTCTCCTGTCCAATTCGGTGTCCTGTGTGAATCTAAGTGTGCGTTCTCTAATTCTCTCCTTCTCTCTCTCGGAGGACCTGAGCCCTAGGACCATGCCCCAGGACTACCTGACATGATGACTCCTTGCTGTCCCCAGTCCACCTGGCCGTGCTGCTGCTCCAGTTTCAACTGTTCTACCTTATTATTATTCGACCATGCTGGTCATTTATGAACATTTGAACATCTTGGCCATGTTCTGTTATAATCTCCACCCGGCACAGCCGTAAGAGGACTGGCCACCCCACATATGCTCTCTCTAATTCTCTTTCTTTCTCTCTCTCGAAGGACCTGAGCCCTAGGACCATGCCCCAGGACTACTTGACATGATGACTCCTTGCTGTCCCCAGTCCACCTGGCCGTGCTGCTGCTCCAGTTTCAACTGTTCTGCCTTATTATTATTCGACCATGCTGGTCATTTATGAACATTTGAACATCTTGGCCATGTTCTGTTATAATCTCTACCCGGCACAGCCAGAAGAGGACTGGCCACCCCACATAGCCTGGTTCCTCTTTAGGTTTCTTCCTAGGTTTTGGCCTTTCTAGGGAGTTTTTCCTAACCACCGTGCATCTACACCTGCATTGCTTGCTGTTTGGGGTTTTAGGCTGGGTTTCTGTACAGCACTTTGAGATATCAGCTGATGTACGAAGGGCTATATAAATAAATTTGATTTGATTTGAATTTGATATAGGATGTGAGCAAATGAAGTGAGATAAGGGAGGTAAAGGCAAAAAAAGGCCATGGTGGCAAAGTAAATACAATATAGCAAGTAAAACACTGGAATGGTAGATTTGCAATGGAAGAATGTGCAAAGTAGAAATAAAAATAATGGGGTGCAAAGGAGCACAATAAATAAATTAAATACAGTAGGGAAAGAGGCAGTTGTTTGGGCTAAAATATAGGTGGGGTATGTACAGGTGCAGTAATCTGTGAGCTGCTCTGACAGTTGGTGCTTAAAGCTAGTGAGGGAGATAAGTGTTTCCAGTTTCAGTGCTTTTTGTAGTTCGTTCCAGTCATTGGCAGCAGAGAACTGGAAGGAGAGGCGGCCAAAGAAAGAATTGGTTTTGGGGGTGACTAGAGAGATATACCTGCTGGAGCGTGTGCTACAGGTTGGAGATGCTATGGTGACCAGCGAGCTGAGATAAGGGGGGACTTTATCTAGCAGGGTCTTGTAGATGACATGGAGCCAGTGGGTTTGGCGACGAGTATGAAGCGAGGGCCAGCCAACGAGAGCGTACAGGTCGCAATGGTGGGTAGTATATGGGGCTTTGGTGACAAAACGGGTTGCACTGTGATAGACTGCATCCAATTTGTTGAGTAGGGTATTGGAGGCTATTTTGTGAATGACATCGCCAAAGTCGAGGATTGGTAGGATGGTCAGTTTTACAAGGGTATGTTTGGCAGCATGAGTGAAGGACGCTTTGTTGCGAAATAGGAAGCCAATTCTAGATTTAACTTTGGATTGGAGATATTTGATATGGGTCTGGAAGGAGAGTTTACAGTCTAACCAGACACCTAAGTATTTGTAGTTGTCCACGTATTCTAAATCAGGATAAGGGTTGAAGTGGTTGGACAGCAGGGTGTGAGTCATTGCGTACATCGTGGTTGGACAGCAGGTTGTGAGTCATTGCATGCATAATGGTTGAACAGCAGGTTCTGAGTCATTGCGTGCATCGTTGTTGGACTGCAGGTTGTGAGTCATTGCATGCATCATGGTTGGACAGCAGGTTGTGAGTCATTGTGTGCATCGTGGTTGGACAGCAGGTTGTGAGTCATTGTGTGCATCGTGGTTGGACATCAGGTTGTGAGTCATTGCGTGCATCGTGGTTGGACAGCAGGTTGTGAGTCATTGTGGCATTGTGGTTGGACAGCATGTTGTGAGTCGTTGCGTGTATCGTGGTTGGACAGCAGGTTGTCAGTCATTGTGGCATCGAGGTTGGACAGCAGGTTTTGAGTCATTGTGGCATTGTGGTTGGACAGCAGGTTGTGAGTCATTGTGGCATTTTGGTTGGACAGCAGGTTGTGAGTCATTGAGTAAATCGTGGTTGGACAGCAGGTTGTGAGTCATTGTGGCATCGTGGTTGGACAGCAGGTTGTGAGTCATTCTGTGCATCATGGTTGGACAGCAGGTTGTGAATCATTGTGGCATCGTGGTTGGACTGTGAGGAACATGCTATTTGTTTTCTCTCTCTATGATTAATGTTGTATCTAGTTTTGGGAGGTTTGAGTCAGTGCTAGGATGTTGTGGTAAGGAGATTAAAGGGTTACGGAGGTTTGAGTCAGTGCTAGGATGTTGTGGTAAAGAGATGGAAGGGATAGGGAGGTTTGAGTCAGTGCTAGATGTTGTGGTAAGGAGATTAAAGGGTTAGGGAGGTTTGAGTCAGTGCTAGGATGTTGTGGTAAGTAGATGGAAGGGTTAGGGAGGTTTGAGTCCGTGCTAGGGTGTTGTGGTAAGGAGATTAAAGAGTTAGGGAGGTTTGAGTCCGTGCTAGGTTGTTGTGGTAAGGAGATTAAAGTGTTAGGGAGGTTTGAGTCCGTGCTAGGGTGTTGTGGTAAGGAGATTAAAGGGTTAGGGAGGTTTGAGTCCATGCTAGGATGTTGTGGTAAGGAGATTAAAGGGTTAGGGAGGTTTGAGTCCGTGCTAGGGTGTTGTGGTAAGGAGATTAAAGGGTTAGGGAGGTTTGAGTCCGTGCTAGGGTGTTGTGGTAAGGATATTAAAGGGTTAGGGAGGTTTGAGTCCGTGCTAGGGTTTTGTGGTAAGGATATTAAAGGGTTAGGGAGGTTTGAGTCCGTGCTAGGGTGTTGTGGTAAGGATATTAAAGGGTTAGGGAGGTTTGAGTCCATGCTAGGGTGTTGTGGTAAGGAGATTAAAGGGTTAGGGAGGTTTAAGTCCGTGCTAGGGTGTTGTGGTAAGGAGATTAAAGGGTTAGGGAGGTTTGAGTCCGTGCTAGGGTGTTGTGGTAAGGAGATTAAAGGCTTAGGGAGGTTTGAGTCCGTGCTAGGGTGTTGTGGTAAGGATATTAAAGGGTTAGGGAGGTTTGAGTCCATGCTAGGGTGTTGTGGTAAGGAGATTAAAGGGTTAGGGAGGTTTGAGTCCGTGCTAGGGTGTTGTGGTAAGGAGATTAAAGGCTTAGGGAGGTTTGAGTCCATGCTAGGGTGTTGTGGTAAGGAGATTAAAGGCTTAGGGAGGTTTGAGTCCGTGCTAGAGTGTTGTGGTAAGGAGATTAAAGGGTTAGGGAGGTTTGAGTCCGTGCTAGGGTGTTGTGGTAAGGAGATTAAAGGGTTAGGGAGGTTTGAGTCCGTGCTAGGGTGTTGTGGTAAGGAGATTAAAGGGTTAGGGAGGTTTGAGTCCGTGCTAGGGTGTTGTGGTAAGGAGATTAAAGGCTTAGGGAGGTTTGAGTCCGTGCTAGAGTGTTGTGGTAAGGAGATTAGAGGGTTAGGGAGGTTTGAGTCCATGCTAGGGTGTTGTGGTAAGGAGATTAAAGGGTTAGGGAGGTTTGAGTCCGTGCTAGGGTGTTGTGGTAAGGAGATTAAAGGGTTAGGGAGGTTTGAGTCTGTGTCTGTGTGTGTGCGTGAGATTGTCCATATGATTGTTCTTAGTTATCAGTGTTAGTCCACTGGGAAGTCCCTGTCAGCCTGTCTGACCCCAGTGTTCGTTCACAGGGAAGTCCCTGTTAGCATGAATATACCTGACTGGTACACCCTATTCCCTACATAGTTCCCAATGGGGTCCTGCTAAATGTAGTGCACTATATAGGGAATAGGGTGCCAGCTCTGGTCAAGAGTAGTGCACTATATAGGGAATAGGGTGCCAGCCCTGGTCTAAAGTAGTGCACTATATAGGGAATAGGGTGCCAGCCCTGGTCTAAAGTAGAGCACTATATAGGGAATAGGGTGCCAGCCCTGGTCTAAAGTAAAGGGTTAGAGCACTATATAGGGAATAGGGTGCCATCCCTGGTCTAAAGTAGAGCACTATATAGGGAATAGGGTGCCATCCCTGGTCTAAAGTAGTGCACTATATAGGGAATAGGGTGCCAGCCCTGGTCTAAAGTAGAGCACTATATAGGGAATAGGGTGCCAGCCCTGGTCTAAAGTAGAGCACTATATAGGGAATAGGGTGCCATCCCTGGTCTAAAGTAGAGCACTATATAGGGAATAGGGTGCCAGCCCTGGTCTAAAGTAGAGCACTATATAGGGAATAGGGTGCCAGCCCTGGTCTAAAGTAGAGCACTATATAGGGAATAGGGTGCCAGCCCTGGTCTAAAGTAGTGCACTATATAGGGAATAGGGTGCCAGCCCTGGTCTAAAGTAGAGCACTATATAGGGAATAGGGTGCCAGCCCTGGTCTAAAGTAGAGCACTATATAGGGAATAGGGTGCCAGCCCTGGTCTAAAGTAGTGCACTATATAGGGAATAGGGTGCCAGCCCTGGTCTAAAGTAGAGCACTATATAGGGAATAGGGTGCCAGCCCTGGTCTAAAGTAGTGCACTATATAGGGAATAGGGTGCCTTTTGGATTTACATGTCTTGTATGTCTTGCCAAGAACTCTGCTGTAGCTATGGCAACAGCAGGGAGGTTTTTTCCAAATCTTATGTGTAGCGTAAAGTTTGACCCATGTTTGACCTACACTACAACCACCTTCACTCTAACACCTTCCTCCGTCCTTCAATCCCTCCATCCCGTCTCCTCCCCCCGTACCCGACCCTCCGTATCTAAAATCAAATCGAATTGTTATTTGTCACATGCTCCAAATACAACAGGAGGTAGACCTTACAGTGAAATGCTTATTTTACAAGCCCTTAACCAACAATGCATTTTTAATAAAAAATAACTGTTAAGAAAGTATTTAATAAAATTAACTGAAGTTTAAAAAAAGTTGAAATAAAAAATTTAAAAAAAAGAAGAAAATATAAAAATGAAAAAGCAATGATAAAATAACAGTAATGAGGTTATATACAGAGTTAATGTACCGGGGTCACAGGTTAGTCAATGTAATTTTGGTCATATGTAAATGTGGATCAAGTGGCTATGCAAAGCCAGTAAACAGAGAGTAGCAGCAGCGTAAAACTGTGTGTGTTTGTGTGTGTGTGTGTGTGTGTGGGCGGGCGGGGGGATCAATGCAAATAGTATGGGTAGCCATTTGATTAGCTGTTCAGGAGTCTCATGTCTTATGGCGTTGGTATAGAAACTGTTAAGAAGCATTTTGGACCTAGACTTGGTGCTCCGGTACCGCTTGCCATACGATAGCAAGGTGGCTGTAGTCTTAGACAATTTTTAGGGCCTTCCTCTGACACCGCCTGGTGTAGACGTCCTGGATGACAGGGAGCTTGACCCCAGTGCTGTATAGGGCCGTACGCACTACCCTCTGTAGTGCCTTGCGGTCGGAGTCCGAGCATTTGCAATTGCCAGGTGGTGATGCAACCAGTCAGGATGCTCTCGATGGTGCAGCTGTACAACTTTATGAGGATCTAGGGACCCATGCCAAATCTTTTCAGTCTCATGAGGGGGAAAAAGGTGTTGTCGTACCTTCTTCACAACTGTCTTGGTGTGTTCGTTGGTGATGTGGACACCAAGGAACTTGAAGATCTCAACCTGCTCCACAACAGCACCGTCAATGAGAATAGGAGTGTGCTCGGTCCACCAAGGGACGGGCTTCTCAACCTGTTGCTATGGATACCGACTTGCCTAAATTCCCGAGAACAACTCCTGCCCAGGTCCATCAAATAATTCAAGCTCCACTGATCTTTCCAAGTAGAAGAAACTGTGACTTTGAAAAGAAGCTTGTCCGAATATATTCATTTCATCTATTTGTTTATGCTTGAATTAATTAGATTTGATATACTTTTGTCTGTCTCACAGTAGATTGCTCTTATCTCTGCTCTGTCTTTTTCCACTGGGGCACACGCCTAGTCAATCAGGATCTCTGCGTTGTTCCAAATGTCACCTAATCCCTATCTAGTGCACTACTATTGACCAGGTCCCAGTTGGGAATCATTTGGGATACATTCTCTGAAATGGCAATAAGAGGTTGTGGGTTTATAATATGGTAATGTTGTTTATTGTTTCTGATAATTTCCTCTCTGGGCTGATGGTTTATAGTGTTCTTTGCTTATTGGCTCTTCACTGCTGTACACACACACACACACACGCACGCACACACACACACACACACACACACACACACACACACACACACACACACACACACACACACACACACACACACACACACACACACACACACACACACACACACACACACACACACACACACACACACACAGACACACACACACACACACACACACACACACACACACACACACACACACACACACACTGTGGCGTTTCAGAAAGAGAGAGCAGTATTGGCTGTTGTCACTAAGGTAACAGAGCCCTATTCATCTTACAGTATTGGTTTCCTTGTGGGCAGAGAGAGTGGTGGTTATTGGCTGCATTTCTCTTCTGTGCCTCTGTTCGGTTTTCTCTCTCTCTTATTTCTCTCTCTGCTCTTTCTCTCTCTCTCTGCTCTTTCTCTCTTTCTCTGCTCTCTCTGCTCTCTCTCTGCTCTCTCTCTCTCTCTCTCTATTTCTCTCTCTCTGCTCTCTCTCTCTCTGCTCTTTCTCTCTTTCTCGGCTCTCTCTCTCTGCTCTCTCTATTTCTCGGCTCTCTGTCTCTGCACTCTCTCTCTGCTCTCTCTCTCTGCTCTTTCTCTCTTTCTCGGCTCTCTCTGCTCTCTCTCTGCTCTCTCTCTCTGCTCTCTCTCCATTTCTCTCTCTCTGCTCTCTCTCTCTGCTCTCTCTCTGCTCTCTCTGTCTCTCTCTGCTCTCTCTCTGCTCTCTCTCTCTGCTCTCTCTCTGCTCTCTCTGCTCTCGCTCTCTGCTTTCTCTCTCTCTCTGCTCTCTCTGCTCTCTCTCTGCTCTCTCTCTCTGCTCTCTCTGCTCTCGCTCTCTGCTTTCTCTCTCTCTCTGCTCTCTCTGCTCTCTCTCTGCTCTCTCTCTCTCTCTGCACTCTCTCTCTCTGCTCTCTCTCTCTGCTCTCTCTCTGCGCTCTCTCTCTCTCTGCTCTCTCTCTCTCTGCTTTTTCTCTCTGCTCTCTCTCTCTCTGCTCTCTCTCTCTCTCTCTGCTGTCTCTCTCTGCGCTCTCTCTCTCTGCTCTCTCTCTCTCTGCTTTTTCTCTCTGCTCTCTCTCTCTCTCTCTCTCTCTCTCTCTCTCTCTGCTGTCTCTCTCTGCTCTCTCTCTGCTCTCTCTCTCTCTCTGTGCTCTCTCTGCTCTCTCTCTCTGCTCTCTCTCTCTGCGCTCTCTCTCTCTCTGCTCTCTCTCTCTCTCTGCTTTTTCTCTCTGCTCTCTCTCTCTCTGCTCTCTCTCTCTGCTCTCTCTCTGCTCTCCCTCTCTGCTCTCTCTCTCTCTCTGCTCTCTCTCTCTCTGCTCTCTCTCTCTACCCATGTGCATGTGTGTGTGTGTGTGGTCTTCTCTCGGTATCGACTATATCGTAGTGCTGAGTGGGTTTTAATGAACAGCTCCTCCCCGTCTCCACGGATATAAAAAGCATGCCATCAACAATCAATCACCGTTGACGACCAGGCGCGTCCCGGTGGTGTCGTTACATCACAATGGCGCCAGTTAGACCAGGGCGAGCCGTTGATCATCTGCTTTTATCTGCTAAACTGCGACTCGGAGTAAGAGCATCCCAAACGGTCCAGAATACGGAACACTACATTT
>NC_088224.1:7082298-7092192 GCF_036934945.1 Oncorhynchus masou masou
CTATATAGTGCACTACTTTTGAAGAGGACTAATAGTGCTCTGGTCAAAAGTAGTGCACTACATACGGAATAGGGTTCCCATTTAGGATGCAACCAGGCACTTCCTTAGCACTTCCTCCTTAGTTCTGTCATGTTGAATTCGTAAAAACTTTATTGATCGTCTAGTGTTCCCTCAGAACAGACACGTGATACACCTACTACATGTGTTAGAACCAAGGCACCAATGGAAACTCAGAGATTTGAAAAACATTATGGTTGGTATTTATGGCTTTGTTACTTGGAGAATACTTTTGTGAGATAATACGATTGTGTTATTTGTTATCTTCGGGGAAGATGACTAGCATGCAAGTGACCTCTTCATTCTTGAAGTTAATTACTATTTTTTTTTCACAGTGAAACAATTCGACATGAACAAATAAGGTCTATTAATTAATACATTACATCGCGTAACTGTTTCCATGTGTGCTACATATGTTAATTAATAGGTATGTCTTGTCGTGCAACTGTCAAATATAGTTATTTCACCCCATTTCTCTGTGCTTCTGGATCATGGCTTTTTTGAGTCGATAAATAATAGAATCGATTCCCAATTCCGGACACTTTTGAGGTGTTACCACGTCTTGCAGTTGTCAGTCTCATCCATGTGTTTTGAAGCACAGACACCAGGGTCCTTTAAGGCAGTCCAGATGCCATTCGTCATCTTGTAAAATATCATCCTGGTTACTATCAAGAGTTCACCTCTCTCTTATTCTTCTTAGGACGGACTGTGGAGAGTTCTGGAGCACCTGTAGCCTATTCCCTTCGCTACAACCACAGCCATGGTATGTAGAACTCTCCTATGTTCCGATCGGCCATTAAAAATAGCACAGGATACATGTTACATCCCACAAATGTTGAAGAAAATAAAACAAGATCAGTACATGTGAATGCATTTGCTCAAGTCAAATGGGAAAGTAAAGCTCATTGTTGACAGGCTATATCAGGTATGTAACTCTCCTCTGGTTCTATATCAGGTATGTAACTCTCCTCTGGTTCTATATCAGGTATGTAACTCTCCTCTGGGTCTATATCAGGTATGTAACTCTCCTCTGGTTCTATATCAGGTATGTAACTCTCCTCTGGTTCTATATCAGGTATGTAGAACTCTCCTCTGGTTCTATATCAGGTATGTAACTCTCCTCTGGTTCTATATCAGGTATGTAGAACTCTCCTCTGGTTCTATATCAGGTATGTAACTCTCCTCTGGTTCTATATCAGGTATGTAGAACTCTCCTCTGGTTCTATATCAGGTATGTAACTCTCCTCTGGTTCTTTATCAGGTATGTAGAACTCTCCTCTGGTTCTATATCAGGTATGTAACTCTCCTCTGGTTCTATATCAGGTATGTAGAACTCTCCTCTGGTTCTATATCAGGTATGTAACTCTCCTCTGGTTCTATATCAGGTATGTAGAATTCTCTGGTTCTATATCAGGTATGTAGAACTCTCCTCTGGTTCTATATCAGGTATGTAACTCTCCTCTGGTTCTATATCAGGTATGTAGAACTCTCCTCTGGTTCTATATCAGGTATGTAACTCTCCTCTGGTTCTATATCAGGTATGTAGAACTCTCCTCTGGTTCTATATCAGGTATGTAGAACTCTCCTCTGGTTCTATATCAGGTATGTAACTCTCCTCTGGTTCTATATCAGGTATGTAACTCTCCTCTGGTTCTATATCAGGTATGTAGAACTCTCCTCTGGTTCTATATCAGGTATATATAACTCTCTGGTTCTATATCAGGTATGTAACTCTCCTCTGGTTCTATATCAGGTATATAGAACTCTCTGGTTCTATATCAGGTATGTAGAACTCTCCTCTGGTTCTATATCAGGTATGTAGAACTCTCCTCTGGTTCTATATCAGGTATATAGAACTCTCTGGTTCTATATCAGGTATGTAGAACTCTCTGGTTCTATATCAGGTATGTAGAACTCTCCTCTGGTTCTATATCAGGTATGTAACTCTCCTCTGGTTCTATATCAGGTATGTAACTCTCCTCTGGTTCTATATCAGGTATGTAGAACTCTCCTCTGGTTCTATATCAGGTATATATAACTCTCTGGTTCTATATCAGGTATGTAACTCTCCTCTGGTTCTATATCAGGTATATAGAACTCTCTGGTTCTATATCAGGTATGTAGAAATCTCCTCTGGTTCTATATCAGGTATGTAGAACTCTCCTCTGGTTCTATATCAGGTATGTAGAACTCTCTGGTTCTATATCAGGTATGTAGAACTCTCTGGTTCTATATCAGGTATGTAGAACTCTCCGGTGGCCAACCAAAGTGCTTATGATAACACATTCCTAAGGATGATTATAACGGCTGCACACACAGGATGCTGAGGAGGTGAAACAACCCCACTTATGTACAACACAAACACTTCTGAAATCTGGTGAAAAGCACATACTGTAATCAACACAATTAAATTATCGTCTATTAGGAGTATTTCAATACCAAAACTTTACAGACTTTCTTCATTATCTTCATTTTGAATTGATCTACCTTAGTTTTTACGAAGCTCACTGACTGAAAATAACCGCTTTCTTGTTTGTGAAAATGACCCGGGGAAGATCAGATGTTCCATATGACTCTATATCTCCCTCTCTAAAAGTATTTAATCTCAGGTCTCTCTCCTCTTCGTTTCTTCAATCTTTCTCTTATTCTCTCCTTCCGCTATCTACTTCCCTGTGTTCAGGCTCTTCTTATGTGGGTGCTTCTGAGCGATCCCGTAGGGTACGTGAGCCGCAACCGTGCCCATCTCCGCCGCACCTTCCACATGGAACATCTGGTCATCAAAGTATATGTGGGGCCTAATCTTCTCCAGCATCGGGCCCTTGGGTGCCCCGGCCAGGAACAGAGCCTCGTCCGTCTCCAGGCCCCAGGCTCTCAAGGTCTTCAGGGCACGGATCCCTGAGCTGGCTGCGCTGCGGGCCGTCACCAGGTAGGTACGGATGGGACAGTCCAGACGGTGACCCTTAGCATAGAACTTCTTTTGGAGTTTACCAAGGGACGCTAGGAAGTCCTTAAGAGGGCCCTGAGGAGAAGAGAGGAGAAGAGAGGAGAGGAGAGGCGAGGCGAGGCGAGGCGAGGCGAGGAGAGGAGAGGAGAGGAGAGGAGAGGAGAGGAGAGGAGAGGAGAGGAGAGGAGAGGAGAGGAGAGGAGAGGAGAGGAGAGGAGAGGAGAGGAGAGGAGAGGAGAGGAGAGGAGAGGAGAGGAGAGGAGAAATAAATAATGAAGTTTTTTTCGGGGGGTGGTTATAATAAGCAGAGAGTTACAGGAATCTGAATGATAACAACAATAACAATCCAATATGTTTATTTTTCTGACATGTCTACATACACGGTCCAGTAGAACGTCCTCGTTGTCTCTCTCATGCTGGAAGAACCCATCGAGGCCCTGGGCTTTGAAAATGCGTTCTGATTCGTCAGAAAAGAGGACAGCGTCCCCGTCAAAGGCCACTCTCAGCTGCGTCTGCGATACCTCTGTCAGCTTATTGGACATGAACATGGTGGCCGCAGCAATGCCTGAGGGAAAAGATTAACATGGTGGCCGCAGCAATGTCTGATGGAAAACATTGAGAAGATTAATGTTTTTAGTTTATTTTTTATTTATTTCACCTTTGTTTAACCAGGTAGGCTAGTTGAGAACAAGTTCTCATTTGCAACTGCGACCTGGCCAAGATAAAGCTTAGCAGTGTGAACAGACAACACAGAGTTACACATGGAGTAAACAATTATCAAGTCAATAACACAGTCCAAAAAAGGGGAGTCTATATACATTGTGTGCAAAAGGCATGGGGAGGTAGGCGAGTAATTACAATTTTGCAGATTAGCACTGGAGTGATAAATGATCAGATGGTCATGTACAGGTAGAGATATTGGTGTGCAAAAGAGCAGAAAAGTAAATAAATAAAAACAGTATGGGGATGAGGTAGGTGAAAATGAGTGGGCTATTTACCAATAGACTATGTACTGCTGCAGCGATCGGTTAGCTGCTCAGATAGCACATGTTTGAAGTTGGTGAGGGAGATAAGAGTCTCCAACTTCAGGGATTTTTGCAATTCGTTCCAGTCACAGGCAGCAGAGTACTGGAACGAAAGGCGGCCAAATGAGGTGTTGGCTTTAGGGATGATCAGTGAGATACACCTGCTGGAGCGCGTGCTACGGATGGGTGTTGCCATCGTGACCAGTGAACTGAGATAAGGCGGAGCTTTACCTAGCATGGACTTGTAGATGACCTGGAGCCAGTGGGTCTGGCGACGAATATGTAGCGAGGGCCAGCCGACTAGAGCATACAAGTCGCAGTGGTGGGTGGTATAAGGTGCTTAAGTGACAAAACGGATGGCACTGTAATAAACTGCATCCAGTTTGCTGAGTAGAGTGTTGGAGGTAATTTTGTAGATGACATCGCCGAAGTTGAGGATTGGTAGGATAGTCAGTTTTACTAGGGTAAGTTTGGCGGCGTGAGTGAAGGAGGCTTTGTTGCGGAATAGAAAGCCGACTCTTGATTTGATTTTCGATTGGAGATGTTTGATATGAGTCTGGAAGGAGAGTTTACAGTCTAGCCAGACACCTAGGTACTTATAGATGTCCACATATTCAAGGTTGGAACCATCCAGGGTGGTGATGCTCGTCGGGCATGCGGGTGCAGGCAGCGATCGTTTGAAAAGCATGCATTTGGTTTTACTAGCGTTTAAGAGCAGTTGGAGGCCACGGAAGTAGTGTTGTATGGCATTGAAGCTCGTTTGGAGGTTAGATAGCACAGTGTCCAAGGACGGGCCGGAAGTATATAGAATGGTGTCGTCTGCGTAGAGATGGATCAGGGAATCGCCCGCAGCAAGAGCAACATCATTGATATATACAGAGAAAAGAGTCAGCCCAAGAATTGAACCCTGTGGCACACCCATAGAGACTGCCAGAGGACCGGACAGCATGCCCTCCGATTTGACACACTGAACCAGGCAAGGCAGTCATCCGAAAAGCCGAGGCTACTGAGTCTGCCGATAAGAATATGGTGATTGACAGAGTCGAAAGCCTTGGCAAGGTCGATGAAGACGGCTGCACAGTACTGTCTTTTATCGATGGCGGTTATGATGTCATTTAGTACCTTGAGTGTGGCTGAGGTGCACCCGTGACCGGCTCTGAAACCAGATTGCACAGCGGAGAAGGTACGGTGGGATTCGAAATGGTCAGTGACCTGTTTGTTGACTTGGCTTTCGAAGACCTTAGATAGGCAGGGCAGGATGGATATAGGTCTGTAACAGTTTGGGTCCAGGGTGTCTCCCCTTTTGAAGAGGGGGATGACTGCGGCAGCTTTCCAATCCTTGGGGATCTCAGACGATATGAAAGAGAGGTTGAACAGGCTGGTAATAGGGGTTTTCGACAATGGCGGCGGATAGTTTCAGAAATAGAGGGTCCAGATTGTCAAGCCCAGCTGATTTGTACGGGTCCAGGTTTTGCAGCTCTTTCAGATCATCTGCTATCTGGATTTGGGTAAAGGAGAACCTGGAAGGGCTTGGGCGAGAAGCTGCGGTAGGGGCGGAGCTGTTGGCTGACGTTGGAGTAGCCAGGCGGAAGGCATGGCCAGCCGTTGAGAAATGCTTGTTGAAGTTTCCGATAATCATGGATTTATCGGTGCTGACCGTGTTCCCTAGCCTCAGTGCAGTGGGGAGCTGGGAGGAGGTGCTCTTGTTCTCCATGGACTTCACAGTGTCCCAGAACCTTTTTGGAGTTGGAGCTACAGGATGCAAACTTCTGCCTGAAGAAGCTGGCCTTAGCTTTCCTGACTGACTACGTGTATTGGTTCCTGACCTCCCTGAACAGTTTCATATCGCGGGGACTATTCGATGCTATTGCAGTCCGCCACAGGATGTTTTTGTGCTGGTCATGTTAACATGGTGGCCGCAGCAATGCCTGAGAGAAAATATTGAGACAGATTGATATTAACATGGTGGCCGCAGCAATGTCTGATGGAAAACATTGAGAAGATTAATGTTAACTTGGTGGCTGCTGCAAAGCCTGAGAGAAAATATTGATAAAGTTTAAAAAATTAACATGGTGGCACCTGCAATGCCTGAAGGAAAGCATTGAGACAAGCTCTTAAGGCTTGTCCCCTTTTTTTCAATTTTTGCCTAAAATAACATACCCAAATCTAACTGCCTGTAGCTCAGGCCCTGAAGCAAGGATATTCATTTTCGTGGTATCATTTCAAAATAAACACTTTGCAGTTTGTGGAAATGTGAAAGGAATATAGGAGAATATAACACATTAGATATGGTAAAAGATAATACAAAGAAACAAACATGCAACTTTTTTGTATTTTCTTTTGTACCATCATCTTTGAAATGCAAGAGAATGGGCATTATTAGGTATTATTCCAGCCTAGGTGCAATTCAGATTTTGGCCACTAGATGACAGCAGTGTATGCGCAAAGTTTTAGACTGATACAATGAACCATGGCATTTCTGTTCAAATGGTTGTATCAAGACTGCCCAAATGTGCCTAGTTTGTTTGTTAACATTTCAAGTTCATAATTATGCACTCTCTTCAAACAATAGCAATGGTATTCTTTGACTGTAATAGCTACTGCAGTTGGATTAATAAGAATTTAAGCCTCCTGACAATATCAGTCTATGTCCTGGGAAACGTTCTTGTTACTTATAAACTCATGCTAATCGCATTAGCCTTTAGCTCAACCATCCCACAGGGCAACCACCAATCCCGAAGAAGTTTTAATCTGTTACGCTTCAGTTTCAGAGACTGAAAAGAGCCCTTGGTCTATCCCTTCGCCTCAGCCCTGCGAGGACTCTCAGACATCTTTAACTTGGTCTCAATGTTTTCCCTCAGACATCCGTGATGGAAATGTAAAGGTAATTTCCTATTGAGCCGAAACATGCAGCGTTTACTGTGGATCCAGTCTACGCCAAAGCACCGTCGTGGCTCTGATTAAATGAGTCGACGTGCTATTTTATCAAAATTGATGACCAAACTTTTAATTGATTACGTAATTGAATTAAACCATGTAACAATTAACTCATTAATAACCTGGGGCAACACGGAAGAGTGTTTATAGAGCTGCTGTCTTCTGAAAAAACTCTTTAAGACCTGAACATCTTTTAGTGGTCAATTATTAATCATCACCTTATTCAGTCTCATTCTGATTATCGTAAAGTTGTTTATTCGCACGAACCTAACAACTTGAATCAGCAATACACAAGTTGGCTTAATTATTTATTTACTAAATACCTAAATAATTATACATAAATACATAAATATACACAGGATAGATCGTACATCGATTACTAATCATGGCATGAAAAGTCCCTGATGGACTAATCCGATATGACGGCTGGTTACACAAAGAGAGGGGGTTGGGTTTGAATGAAAGAGCAGCATGTGAGGACAGCAGTCCTCACATTTCAGGAACTAAGGTTGACATCTGTCAACAGGCTTTTGTACCAGGGGAGAGAAGGGTGTGCTTCATAGTTCTCAACCATTGTCTGTTCACTGACTGGGCCTAAGTTTTACTATGAAACAATGATCTTATTTTACGAGAATAAAATTACATTTAATCTTTTCACAAAAATGCAGAACAATTCCATGTGAATCTGATAACTAGAATGTGTAGACTTTCCAAGACAAAATGTATGTCATCCTGTCATCAGTAATAATGTCCCAGACAACAACTGATCATATTCTTTAAGTACCAACGGACACTTTCAACTGGTTGGAATTACAGAAATATTGTTCCAATCCCCAAACTTTTTCTGTGGAAACAAAGAGTGGTGAGTGAAAGGGGAAACCTCACTCAACAAGGCAACATCATGCCAGCAGGAACATTTCCTTTGAATTTAAATCACACGGTAAAGTTCTTCACACAGTAAACTTCCCCGATGTGGACTGAATAGAGCATTAGAAAGGGTACTGTTTGTTTCCAAATGGCACTCTATTCCCTCTATAGTGCACTACTACCCTGTAGACCCCGGTCTAAAGTAGTGCACTACTACCCTATAGACCCTGGTCTACCCTATAGACCCTATAGAACTGTTCTAAATTATACTTTAAAGTGTGTGACCTTTTGTTTGTGACCTTTTGTTTTGCTGTAATTCAAACTATTGACACTGTATGTGCCTGTCCCACTCTGAAGGTCGACAGTTCAATATCACTCCAGGACCTTTGACCTTTGAGTTTGTCCACAATACATTGACTCTGGTCTATGGGTTCCATGCTACAGTAGGAGGGTAGGGGTGTGATATACAGGTGAGGACAGGCAGTGGTGCGACTCACCTTCAGACAGCGCCTCCCTGACCTTCTCCGCATCGGCAGACAGGTACAGGTTGGTCTGCCACGCCTTTAGGTAGCCAATAGGTGAACTGCCTCCCGTCATACAGAACCTCTCAATGAACAGATCTGGGAGACAGAGAGAAACACATGCGGGTTATAAGGGCAATCAGAAGGGAGCACTTCTTATTGGTCGAGTCCAGGCGTCTCCTCCCAGTTTCTTCCAAAGCATAAGTGCTTTTAATGTAGTTAAAAGGTCACCGTTAAATTCTC
Source organism: Oncorhynchus masou masou (assembly GCF_036934945.1). Classification (NCBI taxonomy): domain Eukaryota; kingdom Metazoa; phylum Chordata; class Actinopteri; order Salmoniformes; family Salmonidae; genus Oncorhynchus; species Oncorhynchus masou. Next base: position 7,090,893 of record NC_088224.1, read on the forward strand.
GCCGTGCTACGCCAGTCAATTGAAGTGATCCCTCGGTACTGTTCTGAGATCAGATTGTATTCCCCCTAGGTCTAATGGTTAAGGTTATGTTAAGGGAATTTTTATCAATGATGACTAATTATGTATACATTTCAATCAGGACTGACTAGTCCAAATGCTATTATGTACTGTACATGTATACATTTTCTCTCTTGCTCCCATTCCCAATTGTATATAATATAGTCAGAAGTTTAGAACAGTGCCTTGGTACAAATGGATGAACTATCTCCAGACTGTCTAGAATGCTATCTACACTAACTGACCTTGGCTTCAGGTGAGGAGGGAAGGCTCGAGAACTATAGGGCCTCTCTACCGGTGTCATGAAGAGATAGAACATTTAGAAAACGCTGACGTCATTTTCAGTTTATAACCTGTGGAAAAATGTGTATGTACCAGTACTCTCTTGAATTAAATGGTGTTACCTGACTTTTAAGACCGGGGCTCTGTCCATTCTTATAAAATATATAGGGTCTTACAATCCCTTAGAATTTACTTCTGATTGGGAAATAAAACAGAGGAATTTAGAATTCCTTCAACAGGTTATTGTCACGTCTAATCAAGGTGGGTGGAATCACACGACCACCGAGCACCGCCTGAACAGGCAGGAGGGCCAGCTATCATTTGGAAAGAGTCAAGCTGATCCTCGATCTGTGTCTTTTGTCATTTAATTCCCCTTGAGAAAAAGTGTGAGCTCGGCCTTAAAAGACAAAGCCCTTTTAATAACCTTTGGGCCAACCTTCCAGGCCAAAGGCCAAAGGACATTCATAGAAGCTTGAAGGGGTGGCGGGTAGCCGAGCGTTTAGAGAGCGGGTCAGCATTCGCCGGCTTGCCAGTTTTGTATTCGGGGTCCGATGGGAAGAATCTGGCAGGGTGGTGAGCTGGTATCAACTCCTAGATGCCATGGCCTGCTGTTGTGCACTTGAGCATGGCACTTAACCCCCCACACAACAACAGCTCCCTGGGCTCCCAGTGGGGCAGTCCCCCCCCTCTGTCAGAGGGGTTGGGTTGAGAGCAGAAGTGCTATTTCGGTTGACTGTGTAATTAAACACTAAATGCACGATAAATGCCATTTCTCTAGGGAGGGTGTCTAATTATCTGCATCCCAAATGGCACCCTATTCCCTATCTAGTGTACTACTTTTAAAGTAGAGAATAGGTTTGACATTTGGGACGCAGACAGATTCTCAGTATAGTTTGGCAATTAGCAATACACGGTGTCATCTGAGGTAATGTGCAAGAACTGTCGAGTCAGTGTCAGGGTT
>NC_088224.1:7097692-7122692 GCF_036934945.1 Oncorhynchus masou masou
CTCCCCTGAGAGAACGATACCCCCACCCCGAGCGGGTCAGACCAGACCTGGAAGCTGTTTTTTCTGGATCAAACGCGCCAAATAAATGGACATTTTGGATATATATGGACAGGAATTAATTGAACAAAAGGACCAATTGTGATGTTTATGGGACATATTGGAATGCCAACAAAAGAAGCTCGTCAAAGGTAAGGCTTGTTTTATATTTTATTTCAGCGTTTTGTGTAGCGCCTGCAGGGTTGCTACCCTCTTTGTTTACTGTTGTGCTATCATCAGATAATAGCTTCTTATGCTTTCGCCGAAAAGCCTTTTAAAATCTGACATGTTGGCTGGATTCACAACGAGTGTAGCTTTAATTGAGTATCATCTTACATGTGTGATTTAATGAAAGTAATGGTGTCTAGATATAATTTGTATTTGTTTTCCAGGCGACAGGTAGGTGTTTGTCCCCCTGTGCGCTGAGGATCTTGTCTGGTTCTGGCATTTAGGTCGCCACAGACTAGTACATGTCCCTGGGCCTGGAAATGGTTGTATCTCCCCCTCCAGGATGGATAATCTGTCTTCATTAATGTATGGGGATTCTAGTGGGGGCATATAGGTAGCACACAGGAGGACATTTTCTCTGTTGAGATCATTTCCATATTATTTTTCTAGCCAGATGTAAAATATTCCTGTTTTGATTAATTGAATAGTGTGCCAGGTATGCTATACCAATTTACCCTCAGTCTCTTTCTCTCTTTTTCTCACCTGGTAGTTTGGTGGTTGGGATTACCTCTCTCACTTCAGTAGATCCACAGAGTCAGTCATCTAATCGCCAAAATTATGATTAGTGATGATTTGTGAGAAAAAAAAGGCAAATTAATTGAAGACGATTAACTGGAGAATTGTATTTTTTATTTTTTTTAATTCACCTTTATTTAACCAGGTAGGCAAGTTGAGAACAAGTTCTCATTTACAATTGCGGCCTGGCCAAGATAAAGCGTAGCAGTTCGACACATACAACAACACAGAGTTACACATGGAATATACATACAGTCAATAATACAGTAGAACAAAATAAAACAAAAAGTCTGTATTGTGAGTGAGTGCAAATGAGGTAAGTTAAGGAAATAAATAGGCCATGGTGGCGAAGTAATTACAATATAGCAATTAAACACTGGAATGGTAGATGTGCAGAAGATGAATGTGCAGGTAGAGATACTGGGGTGCAAAGGAGCAAAATAAATAAATAAATAAATACCAATATGGGGATGAGGTAGGTAGATAGATGAGCTGTTTACAGATAGGCTAAGTACAGGTGCAGTGATCTGTAAATTGCCCTGACAGCTGGTGCTTAAAGCTAGTGAGGGAGATGTGAGTATCCAGCTTCAGAGAGTTTTGCAATTCGTTCCAGTCATGGGCAGCAGAAAACTGGAAGGAAAGACGACCAAAGGAGGAATTGGCTTTGGGGGTGACCAGTGAGATACCTGATACCTGCTGGAGCGAGTGCTACGAGTGGTGCTGCTATGGCGATCAGTGAGCTGAGATAAGGCGGGGCTTTACCTAGCAGAGACTTGTATATAACCTGTAGCCAGTGGGTTTGGCGATGAGTATGAAGCGAGGGCCAACCAACGAGAGCATATAGGTCTCAATGGTGTGTAGTGTATGGGGCTTTGGTGACAAAAAGGATGGCACTGTGATAGACTGCACCCAGTTTGTTGAGTAGAGTGTTGGAGGCTATTTTATAGATGACATCACCGAAGTCGAGGATCGGTAGGATGGTCAGTTTTATGAGGGTATGTTTGGCAGCATGAGTGAAGGATGCTTTGTTGCGAAATAGGAAGCCAATTCTAGATTTCATTTTGGATTGGAGATGCTTAATGTGAGTCTGGAAGGAGAGTTTACAGTCTAACCAGACACCCAGGTATTTGTAGTTGTCCACGTATTCTAAGTCAGAACCGTCCAGAGTAGTGATGCTGGACGGGCGAGCAGATGCGGGCAGCGATCAATTGAAAAGCATGCATTTAGTTTTACTTGCGTTTAAGAGCAGTTGGATGCCGCGGAAGGAGTGTTGTATGGCATTGAAGCTCGTCTGGAGGTTAGTTAATAACACAGTGTCCAAGAAGGGGCGAGAAGTATACAGAATGATGTCGTCTGCGTAGAGGTGGATCAGAGAATCACCAGCAGCAAGAGCAACATCATTGATGTATACAGACAAGAGAGTCGGCCCGAGAATTGAACCCTGTGGCACACCCATAGAGACTGTCAGAGGTCCAGACAACAGGCCCTCCGATTTGTCACACTGAACTCTATCAGAGAAATAGTTGGTAAAAAGGCGAGGCAATCATTTGAGAAACCAAGGCTGTTGAGTCTGCCAATAAGAATATGGTCATTGACAGAGTCGAAAGCCTTGGCCAGGTCGATGAATACGGCTGCACAGTAATGTCTCTTATCGATGGTGGTTATGATATTGTTCAGGACCTTGAGCGTGGCTGAGATGCACCCATGACCAGCTCTGAAACCAGATTGCATAGCGGAGAAGGTACGGTGGGATTCAAATGGTCTGTAATCTGTTTGATAACTTGGCTTTCGAAGACCTTAGAAAGACAGGGTAGGATAGATATAGGTCTGTAGCAGTTTGGGTCTATGGCGGTTATGAAGTCGTTTAGAACCTTGAGCGTGGCTGAGGTTCACCCATGACCAGCTCTGAAACCAGACTGCATAGCGGGAGAAGGCATGGTGGGATTCGAAATGAAATGGTCAGTAATCTGTTTGTTAACTTGGCTTTCGAAGACCATAGAAAGGCATGATAGGATAGATATAGGTCTGTAGTAGTTTGGGTCTAGAGTGTCACCCCCTTTGAAGAGGGGGATGACAACGGCAGCTTTGGGAATCTCAGACGATACGAAAGAGAGGTTGAACAGGCTAGTAATAGGGGTTGCAACAATTTCGGCAGATAATTTTAGAAAGAGAGGGTCCAGATTGTCTAGCCCGGCTGATTTGTAGGGGTCCAGATTTTGCAGCTCTTTCAGAACATCGGCTATCTGGATTTGGGTAAAGGAGAAATGGTGGAGGCTTTGGCGGTTTGCTGTGGAGGGTGCCGGGCAGTTGACCGGGGTAGGGGTAGCTATGTGGAAAGCATGGCCAGCCGTAGAGAAATGCTTATTGAAATTCTCAATTATAGTGGATTTATCGATGGTGACAATGTTTCCTAGCCTCAGTGCAGTGGGCAGCTGGGAGGAGGTGTTCTTATTCTCCATGGACTTTACAGTGTCCCAGAACTTTTTTGAGTTAGTACTTCAGGATGCAAATTTCTGTTTGAAAAACCTAGCCTTAGCTTTCCTAACTGCCTGTGTATATTTGTTCCTAACATCCCTGAAAGTTGCATATCACGGGGGCTATTCGATGCTAATGCAGAACGCCACAGGATGTTTTTGTGCTGGTCAAGGGCAGACAGGTCTGGCGTGAACGAAGGACTATGTCTATTCCAGGTTCTACATTTTTTGAGAGGGGCATGCTTATTTAAGATGGTGAGGAAGGCACTTCCGGGATGACGGGATGATGTCAATGTCATTCCAGGATACCCCGACCAGGTCGATTAGAAAGGCCTGCTCGCTGAAGTGTTTCAGGGAGCGTTTGACAGTGATGAGGGGTGGTCGTTTGGTCGCAGACCCATTACAGATGCAGGCAATGAGGCAGTGATCGCTGAGATCTTGATTGAAAGCAGCAGAGGTGTATTTGGAGGGTGAATTAGTTAGATGACATCTATGAGGGTGCCCGTGTTTACTGATTTGGGGTTGTACCTGGTAGGCTCATTGATAATTTGTGTGAGATTGAGGGCATCAAGCTTAGTTTGTAGGATGGCTGGGGTGTTAAGCATGTCCCAGTTTAGATCACCTGGTAGCAAGAGCTCAGAAGATAGATGGGGGCAATACACGGCGAATCAGACAGTTAGCAGGCGAACAAGCTAACAGTTAGTAGGCCGGAGCTAAACAAGCTAGCAGCTAGTAGACCAGGGCAAGATAGCAGTTAGCAGGCCGGGTTAGCAAGCAAGCAGTTAGCATGGGCTAGCAGTTAGTAGACCAGGGCGAGCTAGCAGTTAGCAGACCGGGTTAGTAAGCAAACAGTTAGCAAGGGCTAGCAGTTAGCAGACCGGGCAGGCATGCTAGCAGTTAGCAGACCTGGTTAGCAAGCAAGCAGTTAGCAAGGGCTAGCAGTTAGCAGATCGGGCAGGCAAGCTAGCAGTTAGCAGACCAGGGCCTGGCAGTTTAGCAGTTAGCAGACCGGGTTAGCAAGCAAGCAGATAGCAGGGGCTAGAAAGTTAGCCTTTGGGGGGTGTCGCGATGGGGGTAAGTCTGTTTTGCCTCTTCGTGCGGTGACGTCGATAGACCAGTCGTGGAATTATTAGGGTTCCAACTAGCTCTAGGTAGCTAGCAGGCCGATATTGTAGCCCAGGAGTATGCTTCGGTGGTAGCACAAAAACCCTGGCCGGGCTAGCTTCTAGTATGGAAACGCTAGCCAGGAGTAGTCATCCGGGATTGTGGTTAGCTAGTTGTGAAGATCCAGATGAAAATGTTCAGTTTGCGGTAGGAATCCGGGGATAAAATAACAGGTATGTTATGCTCTGGTTAGAGTCACGTTGTTCAAACTGGCGAGAGCTTTCCGAGCTGAAGGTTAGCTGATGACTGCTGGCAATGGTTTGCTGACTAATATCTGGTAGTTAGCTGGCTAGCTTCAGTTGAGGGGTTCCAGATCCGAAGTAAATATAAATACTTTAGGAAAAAGAAAGCAGATCCACACCACATTGGGTGAGGCGGGTTGCAGGAGAGTATTTAGATGATGAGGTTTAGCAAAATATTTTTAAGGATATGCGATGAAAAATATGTAAAACGATATATACAAGGGACACGACAGGACAAGGACGTCTGACTGCTACGCCATCTTGGATCATCTTGGATTAACATTTAGTTGAATTTAAAAAATAATAGAACGCAATAGGAATCAGACAGACCTTATAATGAGCATAGACATGTAGATCAAATAGCTTCTATTCAAAGTGCCTGAGCTTGGGGAACATCTATTTAAAACACCCTGAGAGATATAGAATAGACGTCAGAAGAGGAGGGGGTGGAGGAGGAGGAGGGTGTGGAGGAGGAGGAGAGATTGGAGGAGGAGGAGGGTGTGGACGAGGTGGAGGGTGTGGAGGAGGTGGAGGGTGTGGAGGAGGAGGAGGTGGTGGAGGAGGAGGAGGTGTGGAGGAGGAGGATGGTGTGGAGGAGGAGAACGGTTTGGAAGAGGAGGAGGTGTGGAGGAGGAGGAGGGTGTGGAGGAGGAGGATGGTGTGGAGGAGGAGGAGAACGGTTTGGAAGAGGAGGAGGGTGTGGAGGAGGAGGAGGGTGTGGAGGAGGAGAGTGTGGAGGAGGGTGTGGTGGAGGTGGGAGTGGTGTTGGAGGAGGAGGAAGTGGTGTAGGAGGAGGAGGGTGTGGAGGAGGAGGAAGTGGTGTTGGGAGAGGAGGAAGTTGTATTGGAGGAGGAGGGAGTGGAGGAGGAGGAAGTGGTAGTGGAGGAGGAAGAAGTGGTATTGGTGGAGGAGGAAGTGGTAGTGGAGGAGGAGGAAGTGGTATTGGAGGAGGAGGAAGTGGTATTGGAGGAGGAGGAAGTGGTAGTGGAGGAGGAGTAAGTGGTATTGGAGGAGGAAGAAATGGTAGTGGACGAGGAGGAAGTGGTAGTGGAGGAGGAGGAAGTAGTGGAGGAAGAAGAAGTGGTATTGGAGGAGGAGGAAGTAGTGGAGGAAGAAGAAGTGGTATTGGAGGAGGAGGAAGTAGTTGAGGAAGAATAAGTGGTAGTGGAGGAGGAGGAAGTGGTAGTGGAGGAAGAGGAATAAGTGGAGGAGGAAGTAGTAGTGGAGGAGGAAGTAGTGGAGGAGGAAGTAGTAGTGGAGGAGGAGGAAGTAGTGGAGGAAGAAGAAGTGGTATTGGAGGAGGAGGAAGTGGTAGTGGAGGAGGAAGAAGTGGTATTGGAGGAGGAGCAAGTGGTAGTGGAGGAAGAGGAAGTGGTATTGGAGGAGGAAGAAGTGGTATTGGAGGAGGAGGTAGTGGAGGAGGAGGAAGTGGTAGTGGAGGAGGAGGAAGTACTGGAGGAGAAAGAAGTAGTGGAGGAGTAGGAAGTAGTGGAGGAGGAGGAAGTAGTGGAGGAGGAGGAAGTAGTGGAGGAGGAAGAAGTAATGGAGGAGGAGGAAGTAGTGGAGGAGGAAGAAGTGGTATTGGTGGAGGAGGAAGTAGTGGAGGAGGAAGAAGTGGTATTGGAGGAGGAGGAAGAAGTGGAGGACGAGGAAGTGGTAGTGGAGGAGGAGGAAGTGGTAGTGGAGGAGGAGAAAGTGGTAGTGGAGGAGGAGGAAGTGGTAGTGGAGGAGGAGGAAGTGGTAGTGGAGGAGGGGGAAGTGGTAGTGGAGGTGAAGGAAGTGGTATTGGAGGAGGAGGAAGTGGTAGTGGAGGTGGAGGAAGTGGTAGTGGAGGAGGAGGAAGTGGTAGTGGAGCAGGAGGAAGTGGTATTGGATGAGGAGGAAGTGGTAGTGGAGGAGGAGGAAGTGATATTGGTGGAGGAGGAAGTGGTAGTGGAGGAGGAGGAAGTGGTATTGGAGGAGGAAGAAGTAGTGGAGGAGGAAGAAGTGGTATTGGAGGAGGAGGAAGTGGTAGTTGAGGAGGAGGAAGTGGTAGTGGAAGAAGTGATAGTGGAAGAGGAGGAAGTAGTGGAGGAGGAGGAAGTGGTAGTGGATGAGGAGGAAGTGGCAGTGGAGGAGGGGGAAGTAGTGGAGGAGGAGGAAGTAGTGGAGGAGGAGGAAGTGGTATTGGAGGAGGAGGAAGTAGTGGAAGAGGAAGAAGTGGTATTGGAGGAGGAGGAAGTAGTAGTGGAGGAGTAGGAAGTAGTGGAGGAGTATTGTCATTATGGGGTATTGTGATGTCATTACGGGGTATTGTGATGTCATTACGGGGTATTGTGATGTCATTACGGGGTATTGTGATGTCATCATGGGGTATTGTGATGTCATTATTGGGTATTGTGTGAAGATAGATTAGAAAAAAAAAAAACATTTCATAAATGTTTTAATAAAGCTGTAATGTAACAAAATGTGGAAAAAGTCAAGTGGTTTGAAAACTTTCCTAATGTACTGTAGGTCCACTCTAACAATAAATGTATCATCTATCTATCAATACATCCATCAATCTATGTCTGTCTGTCTGTCTGTCTGTCTGTCTGTCTGTCTGTCTGTCTGTCTGTCTGTCTGTCTGTCTGTCTGTCTGTCTGTCTGTCTGTCTGAGATGTTTGACTGACATATCAGTTCAATGGGCTGCTAATCCCCAAAAATATTGGCCCAATGTTAAAGTTTCCTGTTTGATCTGGATCCAAGAAAGGAAAACGGCTACCAAGGTATTCCATATAGGTATTTCTATTTCGCTAGGCCAACCAACCTTCAACAGGGGAGCCTCAGGTTAGATCACCAGGGAGCCATTTTAATGAATCATTTTACACTGGTCCAATTAACCTACCTTTGTATGGCTAATGTGCCTGTGTGAACGTGTGTGTGTGTGTCTACAGTCATTATCAAGGCCCAGAGGATTGGATAGGGAGGAGGATTGGGTGAGGGCATGTGGGAGCGAGGGAGGATGAGGGGGTTGGGTGAGGGCATGTGGGAGCGAGGGAGGATGAGGGGGGGGTTGGGTGAGGGCATGTGGGAGCGAGGGAGGATGAGGGGGTTGGGTGAGGGCATGTGGGAGTGATTGAGGATGAGGGGGGTTGGGTGAGGGTGTGGGGGAGCAAGAGAGGATGAGGGGGTTGGGTGAGGGTGTGGGGGAGCAAGAGAGGATGAGAGGTTTGGTTGAAGCTGGCGAGGGGAGGAATGAACTGAAAAAGAACTGCAGAAGGAAGAGGATAGAGAGGAAATGTCTAAATGAGAGATACACTGAGTGATTGTAAAGAGAGAGGGGGAGAACTAGAGAGAGAGAGACAGAGAGAGAGAGGTGGAGAGTACGAGAGAGAGAGAGAGAGAGAGAGAGAGAGAGCTGCAGATGAAAGTGGATTTAAAGGTTAGCGTCTCTATAAAGTGGATGGAGTGGTACTGTCTCTATAAAGTGGGTGGAGTGGTACTGTCTCTATAAAGTGGGTGGAGTGGTACTTTCTCTATAAAGTGGGTGGAGTGGTAATGTCTCTATAAAGTGGGTGGAGTGGTACTGTCTCTATAAAGTGGGTGGAGTGGTAATGTCTCTATAAAGTGGGTGGAGTGGTAATGTCTCTATAAAGTGGGTGGAGTGGTGATGTCTCTATAAAGTGGGTGGAGTGGTGATGTCTCTATAAAGTGGGTGGAGTGGTAATGTATCTATAAAGTGGGTGGAGTGGTAATGTCTCTATAAAGTGGGTGGAGTGGTACTGTCTCTATAAAGTGGGTGGAGTGGTAATGTCTCTATAAAGTGGGTGGAGTGTACTGTCTCTATAAAGTGGGTGGAGTGGTGATGTCTCTATAAAGTGGGTGGAGTGGTAATGTCTCTATAAAGTGGGTGGAGTGGTTATGTCTCTATAAAGTGTGTGGAGTGGTAATGTCTCTATAAAGTGGGTGGAGTGGTGATGTCTCTATAAAGTGGGTGGAGTGGTAATGTCTCTATAAAGTGGGTGGAGTGGTGATGTCTCTATAAAGTGGGTGGAGTGGTAATGTCTCTATAAAGTGGGTGGAGTGGTGATGTCTCTATAAAGTGGGTGGAGTGGTAATGTCTCTATAAAGTGGGTGGAGTGGTGATGTCTCTATAAAGTGGGTGGAGTGGTAATGTCTCTATAAAGTGGGTGGAGTGTACTGTCTCTATAAAGTGGGTGGAGTGGTGATGTCTCTATAAAGTGGGTGGAGTGGTAATGTCTCTATAAAGTGGGTTTAGTGGTGATGTCTCTATAAAGTGTGTGGAGTGGTAATGTCTCTATAAAGTGGGTGGAGTGGTGATGTCTCTATAAAGTGGGTGGAGTGGTAATGTCTCTATAAAGTGGGTGGAGTGGTGATGTCTCTATAAAGTGGGTGGAGTGGTAATGTCTCTATAAAGTGGGTGGAGTGGTACTGTCTCTATAAAGTGGGTGGTGTGGTAATGTCTCTATAAAGTGGGTGGAGTGTACTGTCTCTATAAAGTGGGTGGAGTGGTAATGTATCTATAAAGTGGGTGGAGTGGTACTGTCTCTATAGAATGGATGGACGGATAATGTCCCTAGTAGTCAAAGGAAAAATAACACGATAGATACAAAGTAATTGACAGACATGCTGGTTAGTTGGCCTCTGGCATCTGTTGGATTTTCTTGTCTCTCTCACTGTCCTGATATGCTCATTTTCCAACTGTACTACAGCCTAAATGAACCTAGCATTTACAAGGACTCTACTCCTAACCTCATGATTGTATTTGTCTGTATTTTGTTTTTCACCACTATGTACAAAGTTGCGCTGTGTGTCAAGATTGCACATTTTATAGAAACAACAAACGTTGGTACATATAAGAGTGTTACATTGGCTGAAAGCTTAAATTCTTGTTAATATAACTGCACAGTCCTATTTACAGTATCTATGACTGTGAAAAAATGCCATGCTATTGTTTGAGGAGAGCTCCCAACAACAAAACACTTTTTCACCCAGATAGGTTTGATAAATCCACCTCTGAAGGTGAAATGTGTACTCACATTCTGAAATCTTGCTCTGATTTATCATCCAAAGGGTCCCATAGATAACATGAAGTGCTGTTTTGTTGGATAAAATCCTTTTTCATATCCTTAAAAAGTCCATATTGCATGCACAATCGATATTGTATTTCCACTAATTTAATTTGCAAAGAAAGGAATATGTGAAAATCTAACCCTAAACATTGTTTCAACCAGTCAAATCATTTTTGTATCTATTCCCCAAGGATCCTAGAATGTAACCAGACTTCACTATATCATTAGGGGTGTAGTATATCCTATAGGACACTAAATTTGGTCAGAAAGCAACGCCTTCATGGTGCGCCAATGACATCACTTGATTGACTGTAACTTTGACAAATAAGCACAAATTGGGGTCAAGATAGCCAATGAGCTGGGTTTTACGGAAGTATGCAGAAACCCTGTATCTGTCGCACAGTGTTGCTGCTCATCTGGTGCGAAAGCCTTTTCCTTTTGGACAACAATTGCAAGAATATTGTTTATGAAGTTATGAAAACTGGGTGTTTTGCAAACGTTGAAGTTATAATATGTCTACTAATACTGGAAAAGCTAAATCAAAGTCCAAGTATACAGATTTGACGATATTCTTACAGAAAAATGTAAATGTGTCCTTCACGATTTGCCCAAATGTACCTGTGTGACCTCACACTAAATGTCATGTAGTTCGTATACTTCAAGTTATCAGTCTGAAACTTTGCACGTACTCTGATGCCCTCTTGTGGACACACCCAGAGGAACTGGGACCTTTCTGTTGCCTTTCAAAGATGGTGGTAGAAAGAACATGCAATAAAACGGTTGCTTTTTTTCTTTGTATTTTCTTCTCGCAGATCTATTGTGGTATAATTTTTCAATTCACAATTCCACAAACTTCAAAGTGGTTCCTTTCAAATAGTACCAAGAAAATGTATATCCTTGCTTCAGGGCCCGAGCTACAGGCAGTTAGATTTGGGTATGTCATTTTAGGAGAAAATGGAAAAAAGGGGGCAGATCCCTATGGTTTTAATTTTAAGCAAGGGAGAAAAAAAAAAGCTTATTCTTATACACTGAACAAAAATATAAACACAACATGTAAAGTGTTGGTCCCATGTTTCATGAGCTGAAATAAAAGATCCCAGAAATGTTGCAACAACAAAAAAATGCATGTTTATTTTTTACATCCGTGTTTGTGAACATTTCTCCGTTTTTGTGTGGCGTATCAAGAAGTTTATTAAACAGATCATTAAACAGGTCCACCTTTTATTGCTGGGATTAACACAATGCCACACGCAACACAATGCCACACGCAACACAATGCCACACGCAACACAACGCCACACGCAACACAACGCCACACGCAACACAATGCCACACGCAACACAATGCCACACGCAACACAATGCCACACGCAACACAATGCCACACGCAACACAACGCCACACACAACACAATGCCACACGCAACACAACGCCACACGCAGCACAACGCCACACGCAGCACAACGCCACACACAACACAATGCCACACGCAACACAATGCCACACGCAGCACAACGCCACACGCAACACAACGCCACACGCAACACAACACCACACGCAACACAATGCCACAGATGTCTTGAGGGGATGTGCAATTGGCAAGGTGACTGCAGGAATGTCCACTAGAGCTGTTGCCAGATCATTTAATGTAAATTGTTCTACCATAAGCTGCCTCCAATGTCATTTTAGAGAAATTGGCAGCACCAACTGCAGACCCATGTGTAACCACTCCAGCCCAGGACCTCCACATCCAACTTCTTCACCTGTGGGATCGTCTGAGGCCAGCCACCCGGACAGCTGATGAAACTGTATGTTTGCACAATCAAAGAATTTCTGCACACACTGTCAAAAACCATTTCAGGGAAGCTCATCGGTGTGCTCGTTGTTCTCTAGCACACTGAAGATGACACGCCCTGACCTTAGAGAGCTTTTTTTGTCTCTATTTTGGTTAGGTCAGGGTGTGATTTGGGTGGGCATTCTATCTTCTATTTTCTATGTTAGTATATTTCTATGTTTTTTGGCTGGGTATGGTTCTCAAACAGGGACAGCTGTCGTTCGTTGTCTCTGATTGGGAACCATACTTAGGGAGCCTTTTCCCCTTTTGTCAGGGTGGGTAGTTGACTTGGGTTAGTGGCACTTAGCCCTCGTAAGCTTCACTCTTGTTTCTTGTTTTGTTGGCGTCATTCCATAATAAAGGAAAATGTACGCTCACCACGCTGCACTTTGGTCCACTTCTTTTGACAGCCGTGACAGAATTAGTGTGTTCTTCACAGATGAATCCCGGTTTCAACTGTACCCTTGCAGATGGTAGACAACGTGTATGTCGTCGTGTGGGCGAGGGGTTTGCTAATTTCAACGTTGGAAACAGAGTGCCCCATAGTGGTGGTGGTGTTATAGTGGTGGGCAGACATCAGTAAAATCTTTGAAATAGTTGTGCTTATATTTTTGTTCAGTGTAGCGAGCATACTTTATTTAAAAATGATTTGAGAAAGAGAGAGAGAGAGAGAGAGAGAGAGAGAGAGAGAGAGAGGCTGAAAGAGAGACTGAAAGATTGTGGAGGAGTTACCATGGAAACTACATTTGGATAGATTAAGAGTTAAGGGTTAAGTGTGTGTGTGTGTGTGTGTGTTGGGGGTATTGTAGGTGTGTTTGTGTGTGTTTGGGGGGTTATGTGGGTGTGTTTGTGTGTGTGTTGGGAGGGTATTTTGGGTGTGTTTGTGAATGTGTTGGGGGTTATTGTGGGTGTGTTGGGGGGTGATGTGGGTGTGTTTGTGTGTGTGTGTTGGGGGGTATTGTGGGTGTGTTTGTGTGTGCTTTGAACCATCTGTGTGCGCACACACACACACACACACACACACACACACACACACACACACACACACGATAGCTACTATTGTAAAACAGAGACCGACATAGCCCAGCTGAGACCAACGGATACAAGCAAGACCTCATTAACCTAAAAGCAATCAGGCATGCTAGACTGTGACATGTTGAAGTGTCCTGGGATAAGGGTTGAAGTGTCCTGGGATAAGGGTTGAAGTGTTCTGGGGGTAAGGGTTGAAGTGTTCTGGGGGTAAGGGTTGAAGTGTCCTGGGATAAGAGTTGAAGTGTTCTGGGATAAGGGTTGAAGTGTTCTGGGGGTAAGGGTTGAAGTGTTCTGGGGGTAAGGGTTGAAGTGTCCTGGGATAAGGGTTGAAGTGTCCTGGGATAAGGGTTGAAGTGTTCTGGGGGTAAGGGTTGAAGTGTCCTGGGATAAGGGTTGAAGTGTCCTGGGATAAGGGTTGAAGTGTTCTGGGGGTAAGGGTTGAAGTGTTCTGGGGTAAGGGTTGAAGTGTTCTGGGATAAGGTTTGAAGTGTTCTGGGATAAGGTTTGAAGTGTTCTGGGATAAGGGTTGAAGTGTTCTGGGATAAGGGTTGAAGTGTCCTGGGATAAGGGTTGAAGTGTTCTGGGATAAGGTTTGAAGTGTTCTGGGATAAGGGTTGAAGTGTCCTGGGATAAGGGTTGAAGTGTCCTGGGATAAGGGTTGAAGTGTTCTGGGATAAGGGTTGAAGTGTTCTGGGGGTAAGGGTTGAAGAGTTCTGGGGGTAAGGATTGAAGAGTTCTGGGTAGGGGTTGAAGTGTCCTGGGATAAGGGTTGAAGTGTCCTGGGATAAGGTTTGAAGTGTTCTGGGGGTAAGGGTTGAAGTGTCCTGGGATAAGGTTTGAAGTGTTCTGGGTATGGGTTGAAGTGTCCTGGGATAAGGGTTGAAGTGTTCTGGGGTAAGGGTTGAAGTGTCCTGGGATAAGGTTTGAAGTGTTCTGGGTATGGGTTGAAGTGTCCTGGGATAAGGGTTGAAGTGTTCTGGGGTAGGAGTTGAAGTGTCCTGGGATAAGGGTTGAAGTGTTCTGGGATAAGGTTTGAAGTGTTCTGGGATAAGGGTTGAAGTGTTCTGGGGTAGGAGTTGAAGTGTCCTGGGGTAAGGTTTGAAGTGTCCTGGGATAAGGTTTGAAGTGTCCTGGGATAAGGGTTGAAGTGTTCTGGGATAAGGGTTGAAGTGTTCTGGGGTAAGGGTTGAAGAGTTCTGGGGTAAGGGTTGAAGTGTTCTGGGGGTAAGGGTTGAAGTGTCCTGGGATAAGGGTTGAAGTGTTCTGGGGGTAAGGGTTGAAGTGTTCTGTGATAAGGGTTGAAGTGTCTTGGGATAAGGGTTGAAGTGTTCTGGGGTAAGGGTTGAAGTGTCCTGGGATAAGGGTTGAAGTGTCCTGGGATAAGGTTTGAAGTGTTCTGGGGGTAAGGGTTGAAGTGTTCTGGGGGTAAGGGTTGAAGTGTCCTGGGATAAGGTTTGAAGTGTTCTGGGGTAGGAGTTGAAGTGTTCTGGGGTAGGAGTTGAAGTGTCCTGGGATAAGGGTTGAAGTGTCCTGGGATAAGGGTTGAAGTGTCCTGGGATAAGGGTTGAAGTGTCCTGGGATAAGGGTTGAAGTGTTCTGGGGATAAGGGTTGAAGTGTCCTGGGATAAGGGTTGAAGTGTCCTGGGATAAGGATTGAAGTGTTCTGGGGGTAAGGGTTGAAGTGTCCTGGGATAAGGGTTGAAGTGTCCTGGGATAAGGTTTGAAGTGTTCTGGGGTAAGGGTTGAAGTGTTCTGGGGGTAAGGGTTGAAGTGTCCTGGGATAAGGTTTGAAGTGTTCTGGGGTAGGAGTTGAAGTGTTCTGGGGTAGGAGTTGAAGTGTCCTGGGATAAGGGTTGAAGTGTCCTGGGATAAGGGTTGAAGTGTCCTGGGATAAGGGTTGAAGTGTCCTGGGATAAGGGTTGAAGTGTTCTGGGGATAAGGGTTGAAGTGTCCTGGGATAAGGGTTGAAGTGTCCTGGGATAAGGGTTGAAGTGTTCTGGGGGTAAGGGTTGAAGTGTCCTGGGATAAGGGTTGAAGTGTCCTGGGATAAGGTTTGAAGTGTTCTGGGGGTAAGGGTTGAAGTGTCCTGGGATAAGGGTTGAAGTGTTCTGGGTATGGGTTGAAGTGTCCTGGGATAAGGGTTGAAGTGTTCTGGGATAAGGTTTGAAGTGTTCTGGGATAAGGGTTGAAGTGTTCTGGGGTAGGAGTTGAAGTGTCCTGGGGTAGGGGTTGAAGTGTCCTGGGATAAGGTTTGAAGTGTTCTGGGATAAGGTTTGAAGTGTTCTGGGGTAGGAGTTGAAGTGTTCTGGGGTAGGAGTTGAAGTGTCCTGGGATAAGGGTTGAAGTGTCCTGGGATAAGGGTTGAAGTGTTCTGGGGATAAGGGTTGAAGTGTCCTGGGATAAGGGTTGAAGTGTCCTGGGATAAGGGTTGAAGTGTCCTGGGATAAGGGTTGAAGTGTTCTGGGGATAAGGGTTGAAGTGTCCTGGGATAAGGGTTGAAGTGTCCTGGGATAAGGGTTGAAGTGTTCTGGGGGTAAGGGTTGAAGTGTCCTGGGATAAGGGTTGAAGTGTCCTGGGATAAGGGTTGAAGTGTTCTGGGGATAAGGGTTGAATTGTTCTGGGATAAGGGTTGAAGTGTTCTGGGGGTAAGGGTTGAAGAGTTCTGGGGGTAAGGGTTGAAGTGTTCTGGGGGTAAGGGTTGAAGTGTCCTGGGATAAGGTTTGAAGTGTTCTGGGGTAGGAGTTGAAGTGTTCTGGGGTAGGAGTTGAAGTGTCCTGGGATAAGGGTTGAAGTGTTCTGGGGTAAGGGTTGAAGTGTCCTGGGATAAGGGTTGAAGTGTCCTGGGATAAGGTTTGAAGTGTTCTGGGGGTAAGGGTTGAAGTGTCCTGGGATAAGGTTTGAAGTGTTCTGGGTATGGGTTGAAGTGTCCTGGGATAAGGGTTGAAGTGTTCTGGGGGTAAGGGTTGAAGTGTCCTGGGATAAGGTTTGAAGTGTTCTGGGTATGGGTTGAAGTGTCCTGGGATAAGGGTTGAAGTGTTCTGGGGGTAAGGGTTGAAGTGTCCTGGGATAAGTTTTGAAGTGTTCTGGGTATGGGTTGAAGTGTCCTGGGATAAGGGTTGAAGTGTTCTGGGGTAGGAGTTGAAGTGTCCTGGGATAAGGGTTGAAGTGTTCTGGGGGTAAGGGTTGAAGTGTCCTGGGATAAGGTTTGAAGTGTTCTGGGTATGGGTTGAAGTGTCCTGGGATAAGGGTTGAAGTGTTCTGGGGTAGGAGTTGAAGTGTCCTGGGATAAGGGTTGAAGTGTTCTGGGATAAGGTTTGAAGTGTTCTGGGTATGGGTTGAAGTGTTCTGGGGTAGGAGTTGAAGTGTCCTGGGGTAAGGTTTGAAGTGTCCTGGGATAAGGTTTGAAGTGTCCTGGGATAAGGGTTGAAGTGTCCTGGGATAAGGGTTGAAGTGTCCTGGGATAAGGGTTGAAGTGTCCTGGGATAAGGGTTGAAGTGTCCTGGGATAAGGGTTGAAGTGTTCTGGGTAAGGGTTGAAGTGTCCTGGGATAAGGGTTGAAGTGTTCTGGGGATAAGGGTTGAAGTGTCCTGGGATAATTTTTTTATTTTATTTCACCTTTATTTAACCAGGTAGGCAAGTTGAGAACAAGTTCTCATTTACAATTGCGACCTGGCCAAGATAAAGCAAAGCAGTTCGACACATACAACGACACAGAGTTACACATGGAGCAAAACAAACATACAGTCAATAATACAGTATAAACAAGTCTATATAGGATGTGAGCAAATGAGGTGAGATAAGGGAGGTAAAGGCAAAAAAGGCCATGGTGGCAAAGTAAATACAATATAGCAAGTAAAACACTGGAATGGTAGATTTGCAATGGAAGAATGTGCAAAGTAGAAATAAAAATAATGGGGTGCAAAGGAGCACAATAAATAAATTAAATACAGTAGGGAAAGAGGCAGTTGTTTGGGCTAAAATATAGGTGGGTATGTACAGGTGCAGTAATCTGTGAGCTGCTCTGACAGTTGGTGCTTAAAGCTAGTGAGGGAGGTAAGTGTTTCCAGTTTCAGTGCTTTTTGTAGTTCGTTCCAGTCATTGGCAGCAGAGAACTGGAAGGAGAGGCGGCCAAAGAAAGAATTGGTTTTGGGGGTGACTAGAGAGATATACCTGCTGGAGCGTGTGCTACAGGTTGGAGATGCTATGGTGACCAGCGAGCTGAGATAAGGGGGGACTTTATCTAGCAGGGTCTTGTAGATGACATGGAGCCAGTGGGTTTGGCGACGAGTATGAAGCGAGGGCCAGCCAACGAGAGCGTACAGGTCGCAATGGTGGGTAGTATATGGGGCTTTGGTGACAAAACGGGTTGCACTGTGATAGACTGCATCCAATTTGTTGAGTAGGGTATTGGAGGCTATTTTGTGAATGACATCGCCAAAGTCGAGGATTGGTAGGATGGTCAGTTTTACAAGGGTATGTTTGGCAGCATGAGTGAAGGACGCTTTGTTGCGAAATAGGAAGCCAATTCTAGATTTAACTTTGGATTGGAGATATTTGATATGGGTCTGGAAGGAGAGTTTACAGTCTAACCAGACACCTAAGTATTTGTAGTTGTCCACGTATTCTAAATCAGGATAAGGGTTGAAGTGGTTGGACAGCAGGGTGTGAGTCATTGCGTACATCGTGGTTGGACAGCAGGTTGTGAGTCATTGCATGCATAATGGTTGAACAGCAGGTTCTGAGTCATTGCGTGCATCGTTGTTGGACTGCAGGTTGTGAGTCATTGCATGCATCATGGTTGGACAGCAGGTTGTGAGTCATTGTGTGCATCGTGGTTGGACAGCAGGTTGTGAGTCATTGTGTGCATCGTGGTTGGACATCAGGTTGTGAGTCATTGCGTGCATCGTTGTTGGACAGCAGGTTGTGAGTCATTGTGGCATTGTGGTTGGACAGCATGTTGTGAGTCGTTGCGTGTATCGTGGTTGGACAGCAGGTTGTCAGTCATTGTGGCATCGAGGTTGGACAGCAGGTTTTGAGTCATTGTGGCATTGTGGTTGGACAGCAGGTTGTGAGTCATTGTGGCATTTTGGTTGGACAGCAGGTTGTGAGTCATTGAGTAAATCGTGGTTGGACAGCAGGTTGTGAGTCATTGTGGCATCGTGGTTGGACAGCAGGTTGTGAGTCATTCTGTGCATCATGGTTGGACAGCAGG
Source organism: Oncorhynchus masou masou (assembly GCF_036934945.1). Taxonomy (NCBI): domain Eukaryota; kingdom Metazoa; phylum Chordata; class Actinopteri; order Salmoniformes; family Salmonidae; genus Oncorhynchus; species Oncorhynchus masou. The sequence goes on from NC_088224.1 coordinate 7,115,484, forward strand.
TTGTGAATCATTGTGGCATCGTGGTTGGACTGTGAGGAACATGCTATTTGTTTTTCTCTCTATGATTAATGTTGTATCTAGTTTTGGGAGGTTTGAGTCAGTGCTAGGATGTTGTGGTAAGGAGATTAAAGGGTTACGGAGGTTTGAGTCAGTGCTAGGATGTTGTGGTAAAGAGATGGAAGGGATAGGGAGGTTTGAGTCAGTGCTAAATGTTGTGGTAAGGAGATTAAAGGGTTAGGGAGGTTTGAGTCAGTGCTAGGATGTTGTGGTAAGTAGATGGAAGGGTTAGGGAGGTTTGAGTCCGTGCTAGGGTGTTGTGGTAAGGAGATTAAAGAGTTAGGGAGGTTTGAGTCCGTGCTAGGTTGTTGTGGTAAGGAGATTAAAGTGTTAGGGAGGTTTGAGTCCGTGCTAGGGTGTTGTGGTAAGGAGATTAAAGGGTTAGGGAGGTTTGAGTCCATGCTAGGATGTTGTGGTAAGGAGATTAAAGGGTTAGGGAGGTTTGAGTCCGTGCTAGGGTGTTGTGGTAAGGTGATGGAAGGGATAGGGAGCTTTGAGTCAGTGCTAGGGTGTTGTGGTAAGGATATAAAAGGGTTAGGGAGGTTTGAGTCCGTGCTAGAGTGTTGTGGTAAGGAGATTAGAGGGTTAGGGAGGTTTGAGTCCGTGCTAGGGTGTTGTGGTAAGGAGATTAGAGGGTTAGGGAGGTTTGAGTCCGTGCTAGGGTGTTGTGGTAAGGAGATTAGAGGGTTAGGGAGGTTTGAGTCCGTGCTAGGGTGTTGTGGTAAGGAGATTAAAGGGTTAGGGAGGTTTGAGTCCGTGCTAGGGTGTTGTGGTAAGGAGATTAAAGGGTTAGGGAGGTTTGAGTCCGTGCTAGGGTGTTGTGGTAAGGATATTAAAGGGTTAGGGAGGTTTGAGTCCGTGCTAGGGTGTTGTGGTAAGGAGATTAAAGGGTTAGGGAGGTTTGAGTCCGTGCTAGGGTGTTGTGGTAAGGATATTAAAGGGTTAGGGAGGTTTGAGTCCGTGCTAGGGTTTTGTGGTAAGGATATTAAAGGGTTAGGGAGGTTTGAGTCCGTGCTAGGGTGTTGTGGTAAGGAGATTAAAGGGTTAGGGATGTTTGAGTCCGTGCTAGGGTTTTGTGGTAAGGAGATTAAGGGGTTAGGGAGGTTTGAGTCTGTGCTAGGGTGTTGTGGTAAGGAGATTAAAGGGTTATGGAGGTTTGAGTCCGTGCTAGGGTGTTGTGGTAAGGAGATTAAAGGGTTAGGGAGGTTTAAGTCCGTGCTAGGGTGTTGTGGTAAGGAGATTAAAGTGTTAGGGAGGTTTGAGTCCGTGCTAGGGTGTTGTGGTAAGGAGATTAAAGGCTTAGGGAGGTTTGAGTCCGTGCTAGGGTGTTGTGGTAAGGAGATTAAAGGGTTAGGGATGTTTGAGTCCGTGCTAGAGTGTTGTGGTAAGGAGATTACAGGGTTAGGGAGGTTTGAGTCCGTGCTAGGGTGTTGTGGTAAGGAGATTAAAGGGTTAGGGAGGTTTGAGTCCGTGCTAGGGTGTTGTGGTAAGGAGATTAAAGGGTTAGGGAGGTTTGAGTCGGTGCTAGGGTGTTGTGGTAAGGAGATTAAAGGGTTAGGGAGGTTTGAGTCCGTGCTAGGGTGTTGTGGTAAGGAGATTAAAGGGTTAGGGAGGTTTGAGTCCGTGCTAGGGTGTTGTGGTAAGGAGATTAAGGGGTTAGGGAGGTTTGAGTCCGTGCTAGGGTGTTGTGGTAAGGTGATGGAAGGGATAGGGAGGTTTGAGTCCGTGCTAGGGTGTTGTGGTAAGGAGATTAAAGGGTTAGGGATGTTTGAGTCCGTGCTAGGTTGTTGTGGTAAGGAGATTAAAGGGTTAGGGAGGTTTGAGTCCATGCTAGGGTGTTGTGTTAAGGAGATTAAAGGGTTAGGGAGGTTTAAGTCCGTGCTAGGGTGTTGTGGTAAGGAGATTAAAGTGTTAGGGAGGTTTGAGTCCGTGCTAGGGTGTTGTGGTAAGGAGATTAAAGGCTTAGGGAGGTTTGAGTCCGTGCTAGGGTGTTGTGGTAAGGAGATTAAAGGCTTAGGGAGGTTTGAGTCCGTGCTAGAGTGTTGTGGTAAGGAGATTAAAGGGTTAGGGAGGTTTGAGTCCGTGCTAGGGTGTTGTGGTAAGGAGATTAAAGGGTTAGGGAGGTTTGAGTCCGTGCTAGGGTGTTGTGGTAAGGAGATTAAAGGGTTAGGGAGGTTTGAGTCGGTGCTAGGGTGTTGTGGTAAGGAGATTAAAGGCTTAGGGAGGTTTGAGTCCGTGCTAGAGTGTTGTGGTAAGGAGATTAGAGGGTTAGGGAGGTTTGAGTCCGTGCTAGGGTGTTGTGGTAAGGAGATTAAAGGGTTAGGGAGGTTTGAGTCCGTGCTAGAGTGTTGTGGTAAGGAGATTAAAGGGTTAGGGAGGTTTGAGTCCGTGCTAGAGTGTTGTGGTAAGGAGATTAAAGGGTTAGGGAGGTTTGAGTCTGTGTCTGTGTCTGTGTCTGTGTGTGTGTGTGAGATTGTCCATATGATTGTTCTTAGTTATCAGTGTTAGTCCACTGGGAAGTCCCTGTCAGCCTGTCTGACCCCAGTGTTCGTTCACAGGAAGTCCCTGTCAGCATGAATATACCTGACTGGTACACCCTATTCCCTACATAGTTCCCAATGGGGTCCTGCTAAATGTAGTGCACTATATAGGGAATAGGGTGCCAGCTCTGGTCAAGAGTAGTGCACTATATAGGGAATAGGGTGCCAGCCCTGGTCTAGAGTAGAGCACTATATAGGGAATAGGGTGCCAGCCCTGGTCTAAAGTAGTGCACTATATAGGGAATAGGGTGCCAGCCCTGGTCTAAAGTAGTGCACTATATAGGGACTAGGGTGCCAGCCCTGGTCTAAAGTAGTGCACTATATAGGGAATAGGGTGCCAGCTCTGGTCAAGAGTAGTGCACTATATAGGGACTAGGGTGCCAGCCCTGGTCTAAAGTAGTGCACTATATAGGGAATAGGGTGCCAGCCCTGGTCTAAAGTAGTGCACTATATAGGGAATAGGGTGCCAGCCCTGGTCTAAAGTAGAGCACTATATAGGGAATAGGGTGCCAGCCCTGGTCTAAAGTAGTGCACTATATAGGGAAATGGGTGCCTTTTGGATGTACATGTCTTGTATGTCTTGCCAAGAACTCTGCTGTAGCTATGGCAACAGCAGGGAGGTTTTTTCCAAATCTTATGTGTAGCGTAAAGTTTGACCCATGTTTGACCTACACTACAACCACCTTCACTCTAACACCTTCCTCCGTCCTTCAATCCCTCCATCCCGTCTCCTCCCCCGTACCCGACCCTCTGTATCTAAAATCAAATCGATTTGTTATTTGTCACATGCTCCGAATACAACAGGAGGTAGACCTTACAGTGAGATGCTTACTTTACAAGCACTTAACCAACAATGCAGTTTTAATAAAAAATAACTGTTAAGAAAAGTATTTACTAAAATTAACTGAAGTTTAAAAAAAGTTTAAATAAAAAAAATTAAATAAAGAAGAAAATATAAAAATGAAAAAGCAATGATAAAACAACAGTAATGAGGTTATATACAGAGTTAATGTACCGGGGTCACAGGTTAGTCAATGTAATTTTGGTCATATGTAAATGTGGATCAAGTGACTATGCAAAGCCAGTAAACAGAGAGTAGCAGCAGCGTAAAACTGTGTGTGTTTGTGTGTGTGTGTGTGTGTGTGTGGGCGGGCGGGGGGATCAATGCAAATAGTATGGGTAGCCATTTGATTAGCTGTTCAGGAGTCTCATGTCTTATGGCGTTGGTATAGAAACTGTTAAGAAGCATTTTGGACCTAGACTTGGTGCTCCGGTACCGCTTGCCATACGATAGCAAGGTGGCTGTAGTCTTAGACAATTTTTAGGGCCTTCCTCTGACACCGCCTGGTGTAGACGTCCTGGATGACAGGGAGCTTGACCCCAGTGCTGTATAGGGCCGTACGCACTACCCTCTGTAGTGCCTTGCGGTCGGAGTCCGAGCAGTTGCAATTACCAGGTGGTGATGCAACCAGTCAGGATGCTCTCGATGGTGCAGCTGTACAACTTTTTGAGGATCTAGGGACCCATGCCAAATCTTTTCAGTCTCATGAGGGGGAAAAAGGTGTTGTCGTGCCTTCTTCACAACTGTCTTGGTGTGTTCGTTGGTGATGTGGACACCAAGGAACTTGAAGCTCTCAACCTGCTCCACAACAGCACCGTCAATGAGAATAGGAGTGTGCTCGGTCCACCAAGGGACGGGCTTCTCAACCTGTTGCTATGGATACCGACTTGCCTAAATTCCCGAGAACAACTCCTGCCCAGGTCCATCAAATAATTCAAGCTCCACTGATCTTTCCAAGTAGAAGAAACTGTGACTTTGAAAAGAAGCTTGTCCGAATATATTCATTTCATCTATTTGTTTATGCTTGAATTAATTAGATTTGATATACTTTTGTCTGTCTCACAGTAGATTGCTCTTATCTCTGCTCTGTCTTTTTCCACTGGGGCACACGCCTAGTCAATCAGGATCTCTGCGTTGTTCCAAATGTCACCCTAATCCCTATCTAGTGCACTACTATTGACCAGGTCCCAGTTGGGAATCATTTGGGATACATTCTCTGAAATGGCAATAAGAGGTTGTGGGTTTATAATATGGTAATGTTGTTTATTGTTTCTGATAATTTCCTCTCTGGGCTGATGGTTTATAGTGTTCTTTGCTTATTGGCTCTTCACTGCTGTACACACACACACACACACACGCACACACGCACACACGCACACACACACACACACACACACACACACACACACACACACACACACACACACACACACACACACACACACACACACACACACACACACACACACACACACACACACACACACACACACACACACACACACACACACACAGACACTGTGGCGTTTCAGAGAGAGAGAGCAGTATTGGCTGTTGTCACTAAGGTAACAGAGCCCTATTCATCTTACAGTATTGGTTTCCTTGTGGGCAGAGAGAGTGGTGGTTATTGGCTGCATTTCTCTTCTGTGCCTCTGTTCGGTTTTCTCTCTCTCTTATTTCTCTCTCTGCTCTTTCTCTCTCTCTCTGCTCTTTCTCTCTTTCTCTGCTCTCTCTGCTCTCTCTCTGCGCTCTCTCTCTCTCTCTCTCTCTCTCTCTCTCTCTCTCTATTTCTCTCTCTCTGCTCTCTCTCTCTGCTCTTTCTCTCTTTCTCGGCTCTCTGTCTCTTCTCTCTCTATTTCTCGGCTCTCTGTCTCTGCTCTCTCTCTGCTCTCTCTCTCTGCTCTCTCTCTCTTTCTCGGCTCTCTCTCTCTGCTCTCTCTCCATTTCTCTCTCTCTGCTCTCTCTCTGCTCTCTCTCTGCTCTCTCTCTGCTCTCTATGTCTCTCTCTGCTCTCTCTGCTCTCTCTCTCTGCTCTCTCTCTGCTCTCTCTGCTCTCGCTCTCTGCTTTCTCTCTCTCTCTGCTCTCTCTGCTCTCTCTCTGCTCTCTCTCTCTCTGTGCTCTCTCTCTCTCTGCTCTCTCTCTCTGCTTTTTCTCTCTGCTCTCTCTCTCTCTCTCTGCTCTCTCTCTGCGCTCTCTTTCTCTGCTCTCTCTCTCTCTGCTGTCTCTCTCTGCTCTCTCTCTGCTCTCTCTCTCTCTCTGCGCTCTCTCTCTCTCTGCTCTCTCTCTGCGCTCTCTCTCTCTCTGCTCTCTCTCTCTGCTTTTCTCTCTGCTCTCTCTCTCTCTCTCTCTGCTCTCTCTCTGCGCTCTCTTTCTCTGCTCTCTCTCTCTCTCTCTGCTGTATCTCTCTGCTCTCTCTCTCTCTCTGCGCTCTCTCTGCTCTCCCTCTCTCTCTGCGCTCTCTCTCTCTGCTCTCTCTCTCTCTGCTTTTTCTCTCTGCTCTCTCTGCACTCTCTTTCTCTGCTCTCTCTCTCTCTGCTGTCTCTCTCTGCTCTCTCTCTGCTCTCTCTCTCTGCGCTCTCTCTCTCTGCGCTCTCTCTCTCTGCTCTCTCTCTCTCTGCTTTTTCTCTCTGCTCTCTCTCTCTCTCTCTGCTCTCTCTCTCTCTCTGCTCTCTCTCGCTCTCTCTGCTCTCTCTCTGCTCTCTCTCTGCTCTCTCTACTCTCTCTCTACTCTCTCTCTGCTCTCTTTGCTCTCTCTGCTCTCTCTCTCTCTACTCTCTCTGCTCTCTCTGCTCTCTCTCTCTGTCTTTGCTCTCTCTCTCTCTCTGCTCTCTCTCTCTCTCTCTGCTCTCTCTCTCTACTCTCTCTCTCTGCTCTCTCTGCTCTCTCTCTCTCTGATCTCTCTCTCTCTCTGCTCTCTCTCTCTCTCTGCTCTCTCTCTCTCTACTCTCTCTCTGCTCTCTCTCTCTCTCTCTCCTCTCGCTCTCTCTCTGCTCTCTCTCTCTCTCTCTCTGCTCTCTCTCTCTACTCTCTCTCTGCTCTCGCTCTCTCTCTCTCTCTGCTCTCTCTCTCTACTCTCTCTCTGCTCTCTCTCTCTCTGCTCTCTCTCTCTCTCTCTATCTGCTCTCTCTCTGCTCTCTCTCTCTCTGCTCTCTCTCTCTACCCATGTGCATGTGTGTGTGTGTGTGTGGTCTTCTCTCGGTATCGACTATATCGTAGTGCTGAGTGGGTTTTAATGAACAGCTCCTCCCCGTCTCCACGGATATAAAAAGCATGCCATCAACAATCAATCACCGTTGACGACCAGGCGCGTCCCGGTGGTGTCGTTACATCACAATGGCGCCAGTTAGACCAGGGCGAGCCGTTGATCATCTGCTTTTATCTGCTAAACTGCGACTCGGAGTAAGAGCATCCCAAACGGTCCAGAAAACAGAACACTACATTTTAATTGACCAGGGCCCATAGATCTCTGGTTACAAGTAGTGGACTATGTAGGGAACAGGATGCTGTTTAGAGGTAGCCGGTTGGAGTGGTTGATCACCATGGCAGATCAATGCAACACAGAAGGTGGAAGGTTGGAACACTGCATGGGACTTCCACTGATTCTGAATCTATAAGGACGGCTGTGTGTACTGAACATCTGTCATGCACACCGTTGGTCAGATGGAGGTGTGCAATGTGGTGTTAGACTGTTGGTCAGATGGAGGTGTGTTGGGGTAATGGTGTGTTAGATTATTTATCAGATGGTGTTGGGGTAATGTGGTGTTAGACTG
>NC_088224.1:7128012-7132779 GCF_036934945.1 Oncorhynchus masou masou
CACAGCATGCATCCAACCTGGAAACCAGCCGCAACAATGTGTCAGGAGACACTGTGCACCTGGTGACCTGGTTAGCGTGCACTGCGCCCGGCCCGCCATATGAGTCGCTGGTGCATGATGAGACAAGGTTGTCCCTACCGACCAAACCCTCGCTAACATAGACGACGCGAGGCCAATTGTGCATCGCCCCATGGACCTCCCAGTCGCGGCCAGCTGCGAAAGAGCCTGGGCGCAAACCCAGAGTCTCTGGTGGCACTGCAATGTGCCCTAGACCACTGCGCCACCCGGGGAGGCCCCTATAACTATGTTTTATTTATTGAATTGTATTCATTTATACAAATGTGTCAAATATTCTTTTCTCTTTGACATTATGGAGTATTTTGTGTAGATCGATGACAAAAATTACAATTAAATCTATTTCATTTCCACTATGTAACGCAACATAATGTGAAAAAAGTTTCAAGGAGGTGTAGACTTTTGATAGGCAATGTAGCTAGCTGGCTAAAACAGCCAGCTAATGTTAGCTCTGTGAAAGCTGACGTTAGCTAGCTAGGTAATCTCTACTGTTCTACGTTAGCTAGCTAGGTAATCTCTACTATTCTTTGTTAGCTAGCTAGGTAATCTCTACTATTCTATGTTAGCTAGCTAGGTAATCTCTACTATTCTATGTTAGCTAGCTAGGTAATCTCCACTATTCTATGTTAGCTAGCTAGGTAATCTCTACTATTCTACGTTAGCTAGCTAGGTAATCTCTACTATTCTATGTTAGCTAGCTAGGTAATCTCTACTATTCTATGTTAGCTAGCTAGGTAATCTCTACTATTCTACGTTAGCTAGCTAGATAATCTCTACTATTCTATGTTAGCTAGCTAGGTAATCTATACTATTCTATGTTAGCTAGCTAGATAATCTCTACTATTCTATGTTAGCTAGCTAGGTAATCTCTACTATTCTATGTTAGCTAGCTAGGTAATCTCTACTATTCTACGTTAGCTAGCTAGATAATCTCTACTATTCTATGTTAGCTAGCTAGGTAATCTCTACTATTCTATGTTAGCTAGCTAGGTAATCTCTACTATTCTACGTTAGCTAGCTAGGTAATCTCCACTATTCTCATGTTAGCTAGCTAGGTAATCTCTACTATTCTACGTTAGCTAGCTAGGTAATCTCTACTATTCTATGTTAGCTAGCTAGGTAATCTCTACTATTCTATGTTAGCTAGCTAGGTAATCTCTACTATTCTACGTTAGCTAGCTAGATCATCTCTACTATTCTATGTTAGCTAGCTAGGTAATCTATACTATTCTATGTTAGCTAGCTAGATAATCTATACTATTCTATGTTAGCTAGCTAGGTAATCTCTACTATTCTATGTTAGCTAGCTAGGTAATCTCTACTATTCTACGTTAGCTAGCTAGATAATCTCTACTATTCTATGTTAGCTAGCTAGGTAATCTCTACTATTCTATGTTAGCTAGCTAGGTAATCTCTACTATTCTACGTTAGCTAGCTAGATAATCTCTACTATTCTTATGTTAGCTAGCTAGGTAATCTATACTATTCTATGTTAGCTAGCTAGGTAATCTCTACTATTCTATGTTCGCTAGCTATTTACTGGTACATGTTTGTCCCACACTCGCTAGTGGTACAGTCAGTGGCAAAACAAGTGTTGGAACTGCATCAGGTTTCAGCACAAGAAACCCCTCCCCTTTTTTTCACAACAGGTTCTCGAAGCAAAATGTGCAAATGGCACTCTTTGTGATCAACTTTGGGTGCGCTTGGGAAACTAATGTAACAATCTTCTCCCTTAAATCTTCCTTTTTGGGGAAGGTAATTAAAAACGGCTTTAAATTGCTTTTACAGACAAAGCCATTCTTGCTTTTTACCTTTATTTTACTAGGCAAGTCAGTTAAGAACAAATTCTTATCTTCAATGACGGCATAGGAAGAGTGGGTTAACTGCCTGTTCAGGGGCAGAACTACATATTTTGTACCTTGTCAGCTTAGGGATTTGAACTTGCAACCTTTCGGTTACTAGTGCAATGCTCTAACCACTAGGCTACACTGCTACACTGAAGCTTACTGTTAACTAGCTAGCTATCTGACCTATTGCTTGCTGAATCTGAAGATAAGGGGATCACTGACAGGTTATGCGCTGTACACATTCAAATTAGGGCAGGGAAGTAAGTTTATACAAAGCATATTATTGGACATATTAAAATTAGTAGATGAGATGATGTCACCTCACCTGAGGCAAAAGCAAAAACCGAGCGATTCAGACTCAAATCATGTAATTGGAGCATCATCACGCTCATCACCGATCCTCCACCAAATTTCACAGTGGGTGCGAGACCTGGAGAGGCCTTACAAGCCACAGTGTCTCGCACCCACTGTGAAATTTGGTAGAGGATCGGTGATGATCAGCAAGGCTGGAATCGGGCAGATTTGTTACAACCTTTTTCTAAAATGGATGAAATAAATAAAAAATCTCATGTTTTTTTTTTTTTCATTTTTGAATATTGATTAAAAAAAGTTGTTTTTTTAAAGGTATTCAGACTATTTGCTATGACACTCGAAATTGAGCTCAGGTGCATTCTGTTTCCATTGAGATGTTTCTACAACTTGATTGGAATCCATCTGTGGTAAAAAGAATCCATCGATAGGACATTATTTGGAAAGACACACACCTGTCTGTATAAGGTCCAACAGATGACTGCATGTGAAATCAAAAAGCAAACCATTAGGTCAAAGGAATTGTCCATAGAGCCCCGAGGACAGATTATGTTGATGCACAGATCTGGGGAAGGGTACCAAAAAATGTCTTCAGCATTGAAGGTCCCCAAGAAAACAGTGGCCTCCATCATTCTTAAATGGAAGAAATTTGGAACCACCAAGACTCTTCCTAAAGCTGGCCGCACGACCAAACTGAGACATCGGTGGAGAAGACCCATGGTCAGGGAGGTGACCAAGGTCCTGATGGTTACTCTGACAGAGCTCCAGAGTTCCTCTGTGGAGATGGGATAACCTTCCAGAAGGACAGCCGTCTCTGCAGCACTACATCAATCAGGCCTTTATGATAGAGTGGCATCTGGAGGAAACCTGGCACCATCCCTACAGTGAAGCATGGTGGTGGCAGCACTGATTACAGCATTGAGAAGACTCAAGGCTGTAATCGCTGCCAAAGGTGCTTCAACAAAGTACTGAGTAAAGGGTCTGAATACTTATGTAAATAGAATTTCCGTTTTTTTATAGAAATGTGCAAAAACTTCTAAAAAACTGTATTTTCTTTGTCATTATGGGGTATTGTGTTTAGATTTATGGGGGGGGGATTATGTAATTCATTTTAGAATAAGACTACAACGTACTGTAACAAAATGTGGAAAAGTCAAGGGGTCAGAATGTTTCCTCTGTTAGTGGAGGCTCCTCAGAGAGCCTCAGTGAATTTCACAAAAATATGCACTACTGTTCAAAAGTTTGGGGTAATTTAGACATTTCCTTGTTTAGGAAAAGAAAAGCACTTTTTTGGTCCATTAAAGTAGCATCAAATTGATCAGAAATACAGTGTAGACACTGTTAACGTTCTAAATGACTATTGTAGCTGGAAACGGCTGATTTTCTTATGGAATATCTACAGAGGCCCATTATCAGCAACCATCACTCCTGTGTTCCAATGACACATTGTGTTAGCTAATCCAAGTTTATCATTTTAAAAGGCAAATTGATCATTAACCTGTTGAAATTCTAGGGGCGCAATTTCATTTTTGGATGAAAAACGTTTCCGTTTTAAACAAGATATTTTGTCACAAAAAGATGCTCGACTATGCATATAATTGATAGCTTTCGAAAGAAAACACTCTGACGTGTCCAGAACTGCAAAGATATTTTCTGTGCGTGCCCTAGAACGTGAGCTTCAGGCAAAACCAAGAAGAGGCGGCATCCAGGAAATGAGCAGGATTTTTGAGGCTCTGTTTTCCATTGTCTCCTTATATGGCTGTGAATGCGAGAGGAGTAAGTCTGCCCTTTCTGTCGTTTCCCCAAGGTGTCTGCAGCATTGTGACGTATTTGTAGGCATATCATTGGAAGATTGACCATAAGAGACCACATTTACCAGGTGTCCGCCCGGTGTCCTGCGCCGAAATTGGTGCGCAAAAGTCAGCTGCAAGTATTTTTCCACAGAATTCAGAGGAGAAAGCAAGCTTCCACGAACGATATATCAATTAAGAGATATGTGAAAAAACACCTTGAGGATTGATTCCAAACAACGTTTGCCATGTTTCGGTCGATATTATGGAGTTAATTCGGAAAAAGTTTGACGTTGTAGGTGACTGAATTTTCGGTTCGTTTCGGTAGCCAAATGTGATGTACAAAACGGAACGATTTCTCCCTACACACAGACGCTTTCAGGAAAAACTGCGCATTTGGTATGTAACTGAGAGTCTCCTCATTGAAAACATCCAGAAGTTCTTCAAAGGTAAATGATTTTATTTATTTGGTTATCTGGTTTTTGTGAAAATGTTGCGTGCTAAATGCTACTCAAAACTGCTAGCTTAGCATACTCTTACACAAATTAGTCAATTGCTATGGTTCAAAAGCATATTTTGAAAATCTGAGATGACAGTGTTGTTAGGAAAAGGCTAAGCTTGAGAGCAGGCGCATTATTTTCATTTTATTTGCGATTTTCAGAAATCGTTAACGTTGCGTTATGCTAATGAGCCTGAGGCTTTAGTCACGATCCCGGATCCGGGATGGGGAGTTTCAACATTAAAAA
>NC_088224.1:7133279-7136941 GCF_036934945.1 Oncorhynchus masou masou
ATGGCATGTACCAGGTGGAGAGAGAGAGGTGGAGAAAAAGAGAGAGGTGGAGAAAAAGAGAGAGGTAGAGGGAAAGAGAGAGGTGGAGAGAAAGAGAGAGAGGTGGAGAGAAAGAGAGAGGTGGAGAAAAAGAGAGAGGTAGAGAGAAAGAGAGAGGTAGAGGGAAAGAGAGAGGTGGAGAGAAAGAGAGAGGTAGAGGGAAAGAGAGAGAGGTGGAGAGAAAGAGAGAGAGAGAAAGAGAGAGAGGTGGAGAGAGAGAGGTGGAGAAAGAGAGAGGTAGAGGGAAAGAGAGAGAGGTGGAGAGAAAGAGAGAGAGGTGGAGAGAAAGAGAGAGGTGGAGAGAAAGAGAGAGGTAGAGAGAAAGAGAGAGGTAGAGGGAAAGAGAGAGGTGGAGAGAAAGAGAGAGGTAGAGGGAAAGAGAGAGAGGTGGAGAGAAAGAGAGAGAGAGAAAGAGAGAGAGGTGGAGAGAGAGAGGTGGAGAAAAAGAGAGAGGTGGAGGGAAAGAGAGAGAGGTGGAGAGAAAGAGAGAGAGAGAAAGAGAGACAGGTGGAGAGAAAGAGAGAGGTGGAGAGAAAGAGAGAGGTGGAGAGAAAGAGAGAGGTAGAGGGAAAGAGAGAGAGGTGGAGAGAGAGAGGTGGAGAAAAAGAGAGAGGTGGAGAGAGAGAGGTGGAGAAAAAGAGAGGTGGTGAAAAAGAGAGAGGTAGAGGGAAGAGAGAGAGGTGGAGAGAAAGAGAGAGAGGTGGAGAGAAAGAGAGAGGTGGAGAGAAAGAGAGAGGTAGAGGGAAAGAGAGAGGTGGAGAGAAAAAGAGAGGTAGAGGGAAAGAGAGAGAGGTGGAGAGAAAGAGAGAGAGAGAAAGAGAGAGGTGGAGAGAAAGAGAGAGAGAGAGGTGGAGAGAAAGAGAGAGGTGGAGAGAAAGAGAGAGAGGTGGAGAGAAAGAGAGAGAGAGAAAGAGAAAGAGAGAGAGAGAGAGAGAGAGGTGGAGAAAAAGAGAGAGGTGGAGAGAAAGAGAGAGAGAGAGAGGTGGAGAAAAAGAGAGAGGTGGAGAGAAAGAGAGGTGGAGAGAAAGAGAGAGGTGGAGAGAAAGAGAGAGGTGGAGAGAAAGAGAGAGGTGGAGAGAAAGAGAGAGAGGTGGAGAGAAAGAGAGAGGTGGAGAAAAAGAGAGGTAGAGAGAAAGAGAGAGGTAGAGGGAAAGAGAGAGGTGGAGAGAAAGAGAGAGGTAGAGGGAAAGAGAGAGAGGTGGAGAGAAAGAGAGAGAGAGAGAGAGAGAGGTGGAGAGAGAGAGGTGGAGAAAAGAGAGAGGTAGAGGGAAAGAGAGAGAGGTGGAGAGAAAGAGAGAGAGGTGGAGAGAAAGAGAGAGGTGGAGGGAAAGAGAGAGGTGGAGAGAAAGAGAGAGGTAGAGGGAAAGAGAGAGAGGTGGAGAGAAAGAGAGAGAGGTGGAGAAAAGAGAGAGGTGGAGAAAAAGAGAGAGGTAGAGGGAAAGAGAGAGGTAGAGGGAAAGAGAGAGGTGGAGAGAAAGAGAGAGGTAGAGGGAAAGAGAGAGAGGTGGAGAGAAAGAGAGAGAGAGAAAGAGAGAGGTGGGAGAGAAAGAGAGAGAGGTGGAGAGAAAGAGAGAGGTGGAGAAAAGAGAGAGGTAGAGAGAAAGAGAGAGGTAGAGGGAAAGAGAGAGGTGGAGAGAAAGAGAGAGGTAGAGGGAAAGAGAGAGAGGTGGAGAGAAAGAGAGAGAAAGAGAGAGAGGTGGAGAGAAAGAGAGAGGTGTAGAGAAAGAGAGAGGTGGAGAGAAAGAGAGAGGTAGAGGGAAAGAGAGAGAGGTGGAGAGAGAGAGGTGGAGAAAAAGAGAGAGGTGGAGAGAAAGACAGAGGTAGAGGGAAAGAGAGAGAGGTGGAGAGAGAGAGGTGGAGAAAAAGAGAGAGGTGGAGAGAAAGAGAGAGGTAGAGGGAAAGAGAGAGAGGTGGAGAGAAAGAGAGAGAGAGAAAGAGAGAGAGGTGGAGAGAAAGAGAGAGGTGGAGAGAAAGAGAGAGGTGGAGAGGAAGAGAGAGGTAGAGGGAAAGAGAGAGAGGTGGAGAGAAAGAGAGAGAGAGAAAGAGAAAGAGAGAGAGAGAGAGAGAGAGAGGTGGAGAAAAAGAGAGAGGTGGAGAGAAAGAGAGAGAGAGAGAGGTGGAGAAAAAGAGAGAGGTGGAGAGAAAGAGAGAGAGAGAGAGAGAGAGAGGTGGAGAGAAAGAGAGAGGTGGAGAGAAAGAGAGAGGTGGAGAGAAAGAGAGAGGTAGGGGGAAAGAGAGAGAGGTGGAGAGAAAGAGAGAGAGATAAAGAGAGAGGTGGAGAGAAAGAGAGAGGTGGAGAGAAAGAGAGAGGTGGAGAGAAAGAGAGAGGTAGAGGGAAAGAGAGAGAGGTGGAGAGAAGAGAGAGAGAGAAAGAGAAAGAGAGAGAGAGAGAGAGAGAGAGGTGGAGAGAAAGAGAGAGGTGGAGAGAAAGAGAGAGAGAGAGAGAGGTGGAGAAAAAGAGAGAGGTGGAGAGAAAGAGAGAGGTGGAGAGAAAGAGAGAGAGAGAGAGGTGGAGAGAAAGAGAGAGGTGGAGAGAAAGAGAGAGGTAGAGGGAAAGAGAGAGGTGGAGAGAAAGAGAGAGGTAGAGGGAAAGAGAGAGAGGTGGAGAGAAAGAGAGAGATAGAAAGAGAGATAGGTGGAGAGAGAGAGGTGGAGAAAAAGAGAGAGGTGGAGAAAAAGAGAGAGGTGGAGAGAAAGAGAGAGAGTCTCTTCTATAATCACTTACCCTGTCTAATGGATCTACAGTAAACGTCTCTTCTACAATCACTTACCCAGTCTAATGGATCTACAGTAAACGTCTCTTCTACAATCACTTACCCTGTCTAATGGATCTACAGTAAACGTCTCTTCTACAATCACTTACCCTGTCTAATGGATCTACAGTAAACGTCTCTTCTACAATCACTTACCCTGTCTAATGGATCTATAGTAAACGTCTCTTCTACAATCACTTACCCTGTCTAATGGATCTACAGTAAACGTCTCTTCTACAATCACTTACCCTGTCTAATGGATCTACAGTAAACGTCTCTTCTACAATCACTTACCCAGTCTAATGGATCTACAGTAAACGTCTCTTCTACAATCACTTACCCTGTCTAATGGATCTACAGTAAACGTCTCTTCTACAATCACTTACCCAGTCTAATGGATCTACAGTAAACGTCTCTTCTACAATCACTTACCCAGTCTAATGGATCTACAGTAAACGTCTCTTCTATAATCACTTACCCTGTCTAATGGATCTACAGTAAACGTCTCTTCTACAATCACTTACCCTGTCTAATGGATCTACAGTAAACGTCTCTTCTATAATCACTTACCCTGTCTAATGGATCTACAGTAAACGTCTCTTCTACAATCACTTACCCTGTCTAATGGATCTACAGTAAACGTCTCTTCTATAATCACTTACCCTGTCTAATGGATCTACAGTAAACGTCTCTTCTATAATCACTTACCCTGTCTAATGGATCTACAGTAAACGTCTCTTCTACAATCACTTACCCTGTCTAATGGATCTACAGTAAACGTCTCTTCTATAATCACTTACCCTGTCTAATGGATCTACAGTAAACGTCTCTTCTATAATCACTTACCCTGTCTAATGGATCTACAGTAAA
>NC_088224.1:7137041-7143273 GCF_036934945.1 Oncorhynchus masou masou
CACCTACCCCCAGATAGGGCTCGTACTTTGTAGAGCACCTGTCTCCAGTCTCGAACCGTGCGTGACCTTTGGACAATACCCTGTCATCTTCTGCAAAAATCAAAGCAGTGAGCCTCTCCTGCAGGGTCATACTCTACAACATCCGTAGAGTATGACCCTACTCCACACAGGAAGCGGCGCAGATCCTAATCCAGGCCGTTTTCATCTACTGCAACTTGCTGTTGGCTTGGCTCCCGCTTGTGCAACCAAACCACTGAATCTTATCCAGAACAGAAAAAATAATAAAATATATTTTGATTTTTTAACTTCTTGTTGCTCAAAACCCGGATCCGGAACCTACATAGTCTCAAACTATTTAGCATAACGCAGCGGACATAAATCTTCCTACAAAATCTTCCTATTCATGAAAATCACAAATTAAATATATTGAAACATAGCTTAGCCTTTTGTTAATCACACTGTCATCTCAGATTTTCAAAATATGCTTTACAGCCAACGCTAGACAAGCATTTGTGTAAGTTTATCATGGCATAATGTTATGCTAGGCTCTGGTGGCAGCAGGCAACATTTTCACGAAAAATAAGAAAAGCAATCAAATTAAATCATTTACTTTTTGAAGAACTTCGGATGTTTCCCTCAGGAGACTCCCAGTTAGATTTCCCAAAATATTATTTTTGTAGGTGAAATAGCTCCCATTTGTTCGTCACGTTGAAATCGCCCGGAAAATGCGGTCACTACTACGCCAAACTTTTTTCCAAATTAGCTCCATAATATCGACAGAAACATGGCAAACGTTGTTTAGAATCAATCCTCAAGGAGTTTTTCACATATCTATTCGATAATATATCCGTCGGGACAATTGGTTTCTCATAAGAAGCGATTGGAAAAATGGCTACCTCAGTACTTTTACGCAAGATTTTCTGCGGGAGACACCATGTGATCACTTGCTCGATGTGGTCCCTTACGGCTATTCTTCAACATAAATGCGTAAAAAGACGTCACAATGCTGTAGACACCTTGGGGAATACGAGAAAGCGTAAGCTCATTCGTAGCCATATAAGGAGTCATTAAGGAGCGGTTTAAAAAATGCGGCACTTCCTGGTTGGATTTTTATCTGGGTTTCGCCTGTAACATCAGTACTGTTCCACTCACAGACAATATCTTTGCAGTTTTGGAAACGTCAAAGTGTTTTTCTATCCAAAGCTGTCAATTATATGCATAGTTGAGCATCTTGTCGTGACAAAATATCCCCTTTAAAAACGGAACGTTTTTTATCCAAAAATTTAAATACTGCCCCCTAGTTGCAATTAACACTTTTTTGGTTACTGCATGATTTCATATGTGTTATTTCATAGTTTTGATATCTTATTATTATACAATGTAGAAATTGTAGAAAAAATAAAGAAAATCCCTTGAATTAGTAGGTGTGGCCAAACTTTTGACTGGTTTTGCATATATATATATATATATATATATATATAGAGAGAGAGAGAGAGAGAGAGAGAGAGAGAGAGAGAGAGAGAGAGAGAGAGAGAGAGAGAGAGAGAGAAAGATGTATATATATATATATATATATACAGTATATTGTTGGAGTTCTGCAGAGATGATTGTCCTTCTGGAAGGTTCTCCCATCTCCACATCGGAACTCTAGAAGTGACCATCGAGTTTGTCCGGGCGGCCAGCTCTAGGAAGAGTCTTGATGGTTCCAAACTTCTGCCATTTAAGAATGATGGAGGCCACTGTGTTCTTGGGGACCTACAATGCTGCAGAAATGTTTTGGTACCCTTCCCCAGATCTGTGCTCGATACAATCCTGTCTCGTACCTCTACGGACATTTACTTCCCCGACTTTGTTTTTGCTCTGACATGCGCTGTCAACTGTGGGACCTTATATAGACAGGTGTGTGCCTTTCCAAATCATGCACAATCAATTGAATTTACCACAGGTGGACTCCAATCAAGTTGTAGAAACATCTCAAGGATGATAAATGGAAACAGGATGCACTTGAGCTCAATTTCGAGTCTCATAGCAAAAAATCTGAATACTTAAGTAAATAAGGTGTTTCTGTTTTGTTTTTGTATACATTTGCACACAAAAAATGTAAACTGTTTTTGCTTTGTAGTTATGAGGTATTGTGTGTACATAAATTAGGAAAAATATAATTTAATACATTTTAGAATAAGGCATTAAAGTAAACCAAAAATGTGGAAAAAGTCAAGGGATCTGAACACGTAAGTAAGTTATTTTTCTTACATTTTTTGTTTAGCAAAAATATCTTAAACTGTTTTTTTGCTTTGTCTTTATGGGGTAGGTTGCTGAGAATGTTTTTCTTTATCCATTTTAGAGTAAGGCTGTAATGTAACTACATGTGGAAAAAGTCAAGGGGTCTGAATACTTTCCAAAATGCATTGTACACGTACAGTACCAGTCAAAAGTACTCATTGCAGTGGTTTTTTATTTTGACCATATTCTACATTGTAGAATAACTATGAAATAACACATATGGAATCATGTAGTAACTAGAAAAGTGTTAAACAAATCAAAATATATTTTTATATTTGAGACTTCTTCAAAGTAGCCACCCTTTCCTTGATGACAGCTTTGCACACTCTTGGTATTCTCTCAACCAGCTTCATGATAGAAACAACAGTCTATCATTACTTTAAGACATGAAGTTCAGTCAAACCTGGAATGCATTTCAATTAACAGGTGTGCCTTGTCAAAAATTAATTTGTGGAATTTCTTTCCTTCGTAATGCTTGAGCCAATCAGTTGTGTTGTGACAAGGTAGGGGTGGTATACAGAAGATAGCCCTATTTGGTAAAAAACAAGTCCCTATTATGGCAAGAACAATTCAAATAAGCAAAGAGAAATGCCAGTCCATCATTACATTACTGACATGAAGGTCAATCAATGCTGAACATTTCAAGAACTTTGAACGTGCTAAGTGCAGCCGCATAAACCATGAAGTGCTATGATGAAACTGTCTCTCACGAGGACTGCCACAGGAAAGGAAGGCCCAGAGTTACCTCTGCTGCAGAGGATAAATTCATTAGAGTATCCGGGAGTGTTATCATAGCCTCAAGCTCATTACTATAACGCAACGTTTCCTATTCATGAAAATCGCAAATGAAATGAAATAAATATATTCAAACACAAGCTTAGCCTTTTGTTAACAACACTGTCATCTCCGATTTTCTAAATATGCTTTTCAACCAAAGCTACACAAGCATAGCATAGCATAGCATTAAGCCTAGCATTCAGCAGGCAACATTTTCACGAAAATAAGAAAAGCATTCAAATAAAATCATTTACCTTTGAAGAACTTCGGATGTTTTCAATGACGAGTCTCTTAGTTAGATAGCAAATGTTCTTTTTTTCCTAAAAGATTAATTGTGTAGACGAAATAGCTCCGTTTTGTTCATCACGTTTGGCTAAGAAAAAGACCGGAAAATGCAGTCACTTACAACACAGAACTTTTTTCCAAATTAGTTCTATAATATCGACAGAAACATGGCAAACGTGTTTAGAATCAATCCTCTCGGTGTTTTTCACATATCTATTCGATAATCTATTTGTGGCAGTTGGCTTCTCATCAGAAGCAACGGAAAATACTGCAGCTGGAGATTACGCAATAATATGACGGAGCACCAAGCGACCACCTGGTAGATGTAGTCTCTTATGGTCAATCTTCCAATGATATGCCTACAAATAAGTCAAGCAATGCTGACACCTTGGGAAACAAAAGGAAAATCTTAAGCTGACTCCTAGATCCTTCACAGCCATATAATATATATTTCAAAAATTGCGGCACTTCCTCATTGTTTTTTTCTGTAGCATCAGTTCTGTGGCACTCACAGACAATATCTTGTGTTTGGAAACGGGCAGAGTGTTTACTTTCCAAAGCTGTCAATTATATGCATAGTCGAGGATCTTTCGTGACAAAATATCAGGTTTAAAACGGAACGTTTTCATCCAAAAATGTAAATAGCGCCCTATCCAAGAAGTTAACTACACCTCAGTTGGAAGCCCAAATAAATGCTTCACAGAGTTCAAGTAACAGACACACATCTCAGCATCAACTGTTCAGAGGAGACTGTGTGAATCCAGGCCTTAATGGTCGAATTGTTGCAAGAAACCACTACTAAAGGACACAAACAACAAGATGAACCTTTTGTTGGGACAAGAAAAAGACAAGCGTGGACAGTAGACGGGTGGAAATCTGTCCTTTGGTCTGATCTCTGATGAGTCCCTCTCTGAGTCTCTCTCTGATGAGTCTCTCTCTCTCTCTGCTGATGAGTCTCTCTCTCTCTCACTCTGATGAGTCTCTCTCACTCTCTGATGAGTATCTCTCTCTCTCTCACTGATGAGTCTCTCTCTCACTCAGTGAGTCTCTCTCACTCTCTGATGAGTCTCCCTCTCTCTCACTCTCTGATGAGTTTCTCTCTGATGAGCGAGATAGAAATGGAAAGTGAGAGACAGAGTGAGGCAAACAGGGAGGTAGACAAGTTGTGTGTGTGTGTGTGTGTGTGTGTGTGTGTGTGTGTGTGTGTGTGTGTGTGTGTGTGTGTGTGTGTGTTTGTGAGGATAGCCTATCAGAATGGAAAAAGTATAGTGGGAAGCAAACAGATCAATCAATATACAGTGCCAGTCCAATACAAATACAGATCAATCAATGTACAGTACCAGTCCAATACACAAACAGATCAATCAATGTACAGTACCAGTCCAATACACAAACAGATTAATCAATGTACAGTACCAGTCCAATACAAATACAGATCAATCAATGTACAGTACCAGTCCAATACACATACAGATCAATCAATATACAGTACCAGTCCAATACACATACAGATCAATCAATATACAGTACCAGTCCAATACACAAACAGATCAATCAATGTACAGTACCAGTCCAACACAAATACAGATCAATCAATGTACAGTACCAGTCCAATACACAGACAGATCAATCAATGTACAGTACCAGTCCAATACAAATACAGATGGCGACGGCATCAGGTTGCCTAGAGCGTTAGGCCAGTAACACAAAGGTTGCTGGATTAAATCCCTGAGCTGACAAGGAGGAAAATATGTTGATGTACCATTGAGCAAAGCACATTAACATTTGGGGCAGCAGGTAACCTAGTGGTTAGAGCGTTGGGCCAGTACCTGAAAGGTTGCTGGATTGAATCAAAGTAAAACATCTGTTGTTCTGCCCCTGAACAAGGCAATTAACCCACTCTTCCCCGGTAGGCTGTCATTTTAAACAATAATTTATTCTTAACTGCCTTGCTCTGTATTGATTTGGCTGAACCTGTAAATCATTTCTATCTGGTGTATGGGACAATAAACCACATTTTTGTTTTGTCAGAAAGGCACAAAAAGAAACGCTCAAAGTGTCTATGACGTCACTTTGGATACAAATGATCTGATTAGCACATACACATACACAGCCACATACACACACACACACACACACACACACACACACACACACACACACACACACACACACACTGAGCAGTGCCCTCTCTTATCCGCCATTTGATAGAGTTGCTGATCATCCAATTTGAGGTGCTAAAGTGTGGCCGCATTACAAGGGCTCTTCGATTCAATGTCAATTCAATGTCAATTCAATGTCAATTCAATTTCAATTCAATTTCAATTCAATGTCAATTCAATTTCAATTCAATTTCAATTCAGTTTCAATTCAATTTCAATTAAGGGCTTTATTGGCAGGTAAATATGTTTACATTGCCAAAGCAAGTGAAAAAGATAATTAACAAAAGTGAATTAAAAACTAGGGACAGAGTCTATTTCCTGAATTTCCGCCTGACTGACGTGCCCAAAGTAAACTGCCTGTTACTCAGGCCCAGATGCCAGGATATGCATATAATTGGTAGCATTAGATAGAAAACACTTTGAAACACAGTTTCTAAAAGTGTTAAAATAATGTCTAAGATCTATAACGGAATGGTTATGGCAGGCAAATATCTGAATAACAACCAGGTTTTGATCCTATGTAATTCCATCTCCCAGATTGCAATTCCTATGGCTTCCACTAGATGCCACCATTCTTTACACAAGAGATTACCGGAACAATTATCAGTCTTTCGAGCGCGCGAGGGAGAAGGAGCGTGCTTATTAATTTTGCTTTCCTATTGAACATACTAATTTCCGTATTAAATATTATAGTTTATTTATATTTTAGAGAACCGGAAGATTGA
>NC_088224.1:7143773-7225741 GCF_036934945.1 Oncorhynchus masou masou
CCACGCTGGGCCTTACCACGCTGGGCCTTACCACGCTGAGCCTTACCACGCTGGGCCTTACCACGCTGAGCCTTACCACGCTGAGCCTTACCACGCTGAGCCTTACCACGCTGAGCCTTACCACGCTGGGCCTTACCACGCTGGGCCTTACCACGCTTAGCCTTACCACGCTGAGCCTTACCACGCTGAGCCTTACCACGCTGAGCCTTACCACGCTGGGCCTTACCACGCTGAGCCTTACCACGCTGGGCCTTACCACGCTGGGCCTTACCACGCTTAGCCTTACCACGCTGCACTTTGGTCCAAAGATTCTTCAGACAATGAATACCGTTACATTAAGTTGTTTTTTTCGGGGGGGTTAACGTTGTTGTAATTGGCTTCTTCTAGCCTAGTCTGCGAATCTTTACTCTTAACACTTCTCCTATAATAGAGAATACTATTGTATTGTAGGCTATGTGTGAGGCACGTTGTCGACAAGACACATATAGTCTAGGCCTACAGTTGATACTGCATTATGGGACTGAATTGTTTAATTACGTTTGGTAAGCATCTTCAGTTTATATTATATGGCCTTGTGTTTTAGGTTATTGTCCTGCTGAAAAGTGAATTTGTCTCCCAATGTCTGGTGGAAAGCAGACTGAACCAGGTTTTCCTTTAGGATTTTGCCTGGGCTTAGCTCCATTTATTTTTGTCCATAAAACATTCCTTGCCGATGACAAGCATACCCATAACATGATGCAGCCACCACCATGCTTTAAAATATAAAGAGTGGTACTCAGTGATGTGTTGTGTTGGATTTACCCCAAACATAGAGCTTTGTATTCATTACATTTTTTTGCAGTTTTACTATTGTAAACAATTCTGTACAAGCTTCCTTCTTTTCACTCTGTCATTTAGGTTAGTATTGGAAGTAACTACAATGTTGTTGATCCATCCTCATTTTTCTCCAATCGGAGCCTTTACACCCTTTAACTGTTTTAAAGTCACCATTGGCCTCGTTGTGAAATCCCTGAGCTGTTTCCTTCCTCTCTGGCAGTTGAGTTTGGAAGGACGCCTGTGTCTTTGTAGTGACTGGGTGTATCGAAACACCATCCAAAGTATAATTAATGCTCAGAAGGATCAATGCCCCAAGTCAGTGATTGGGGATATTGCCCTGCGTAGGGTGCCGTCTTTCGGATGGGACATTAAACGGGTGTCCTGACTCTGTGGTCATTAAAGATCCCATGGTATCGTAAGATTTGGGGTGACAACACCAGTGTCCTGGCTAAAATCCCAATCTGGCTCTCATACCATCATACCCACCTAATCATCCTCGTTCATCCCTCCTCCTCTCCCCTGTAACTATTCCCCAGGTTGCTGTTATAAATGAGAATGTGTTCTCAGTCAACTTACCTGGTAAAATTAGGGTTAAATAAAAATATATAAAAAATGTATATATGTTTTAAGTGAGGATAGGCATTGGTCTGAAGTCGAAAAATAAAGGAAATTCACATGAGTACCACAATGCCTATTCCACCCATGCTCTACCAAGGTTTTACAGCACCACAATGCCTATTCCACCCATGCTCTACCAAGGTTTTACAGCACCACAATACCTATTCCACCCATGCTCTACCAAGGTTTTACAGCACCACAACACCTATTCCACCCATGCTCTACCAAGTTTTTCCAGCACACATCTTCAACCTACTACAGTAGCTATGTTGGTATAGTACTTCAAACTCTGTGTAGGCAGGATTCTTAGGATTCAAACCTTCTCATACAGCCTAATTCATACTCTTAGAAGTGATTCAGGGCAGAGCCCCACACTTTTAGGTACATTTATATATATTTATTCAGCCTCCTCCTTAAATGCTGGTCTGTAGTCGATGAACAGCACTCTTACATAGGTATTCCTCTTGTCCAGATGGGTTAGGGCAGTGTGCAGTGTGATTGAGATTGCGTCGTCTGTGGACCTATTGGGGCGGTAAGCAAATTGGAGTGGGTCTAGGGTGTCAGGTAGGGTGGAGGTGATATGGTCCTTGACTAGTCTCTCAAAGCACTTCATGATGACGGAAGTGAGTGCTACGGGGCGGTAGTCGTTTAGCTGAGTTACCTTCGCTTTCTTGGGAACAGCCAGCTGGTGAAGGTGGATTCAGTGAAGGTGGCTACATTGAAGGTGGCTGCATTGAAGGTGGCTACATTGAAGGTGGCTGCATTGAAGGTGGCTACATTGAAGGTGGCTACATTGAAGGTGGCTGCATTGAAGGTGGCTACATTGAAGGTGGCTACATTGAAGGTGGCTAAATTGAAGGTGGCTACATTGAAGGTGGATACTGTATATCAATAATGTGATCGTGTAAAGTGTTGATGAGAAGATAGTTAATATTCAACCATCAGTTAGAGGAAATGAATACCTGGGTATGTCATCAAGTGCAGGAATGATATTCCATGTCAGAACTTTTATTGTGGCCAACATGGTGAATTAGCTGCCGGGGCCGTAATGTTCAGTGTGGTGCTAATAAGCTTTGTCCTCTAAAGTTATTATACATTGTGGGGCCTATTCCTCCACTCTTCTCACACAAACTGTTCTCTTCCTCTCTCTCTCTCTTTCTCTCTCTCTCTTTCTCTCTCTCTCTCTCTCTCTCTCTCTCTCTCTCTCTCTTACTTCCTCGCTCTCTCTCTTCCTCTCTCTTCCTCTCTCTCTCTCTCTCTGTCTCTGTCTTTGTTTCTCTCTCTTCCTCTCTTTCCCTATCTCTTTCATTTTCTCTCTCTTCCTCTCTCTCTCTCTTTCTACTCCATCCTACTGTTTTTCAGATGGGATTACGTGCCAGAGTCGACATTCACAACATGCAAGTCCGTTGCCTAGCAGCCTACTCTACCTGGCAGTTGATTGGCTGAAGTATCTGTGACTCAGGAGGAAACAGGAAGTGTTGTTTTTGACAGTGGGGGATACAAGGGACACATGGAGTTTATATCTCCCTCTAGTGGTCACAAGAGGAATTGACTGACAACACAGTGACCTCTGCTACTGCAGCAAAGATCTTTATTTCCCGAGGATGGATTAACAAGTGGGCATCCCTTAAACGTTGAAGCATCACTTAAACGTTGAAGCATCCCTTAAACGTTGAAGCATCCCTTAAACATTGAAGCATCCCTTAAACGTTGAAGCATCCCTTCAACGTTGAAGCATCCCTTTAATGTTAAATTATGTCATTAATAGAATGATTTCATTTGAGGTTTAAATCCGTTCATCTTGATGCTCTATGTTTACTCTACTGTATCCATAATATTTATATGTATATACTGTACTCTGCTGTATCCAGAAAGTACATACTGTACTCTACTGTATCCATAATATATATTTATATGTATATAGTGTACTCTATTGTATCCATAATATATATATTTATATGTATATAGTGTACTCTACTGTATACATAATATATATTTATATGTATATAGTGTACTCTACTGTATCCATAATATATATTTATATGTATATAGTGTACTCTACTGTATCCATAAAATATATAGTTATATGTATATAGTGTACTCTACTGTATCCATAATATGTATAGTATATGTATATAGTGTACTCTACTGTATCCATAACATATATAGTTATATGTATATACTGTACTCTACAGTATCCATAATATATATTTATATGTATATGGTGTACTCTACTGTATCCATAATATATATTTATATGTATATAGTGTACTCTACTGTATCCATAATATATATTTATATGTATATAGTGTACTCTACTGTATCCATAATATATATTTATATGTATATAGTGTACTCTACTGTATCCATAATATATATTTATATTTATATAGTGTACTCTACTGTATCCATAATATATATAGTATATGTATATACTGTACTCTACTGTATCCATAACATATATAGTTATATGTATATACTGTACTCTACAGTATCCATAATATATATTTATATGTATATAGTGTACTCTACTGTATCCATAATATATATTTATATGTATATAGTGTACTCTACTGTATCCATAATATATATTTATATGTATATAGTGTACTCTACTGTATCCATAATATATATTTATATGTATATAGTGTACTCTACTGTATCCATAAAATATATGTATATGTATATAGTGTACTCTACTGTATCCATAATATAGATTTATATGTATATAGTGTACTCTACTGTATCCATAATATATATATAGTTATATGTATATAGTGTACTCTACTGTATCCATAATATATATTTATATGTATATAGTGTACTCTACTGTATCCATAATATATATGTATATGTATATAGTGTACTCTACTGTATCCATAATATAGATTTATATGTATATAGTGTACTCTACTGTATCCATAATATATATTTATATGTATATAGTGTACTCTACTGTATCCATAATATAGATTTATATGTATATAGTGTACTCTACTGTATCCATAATATATATTTATATGTATATAGTGTACTCTACTGTATCCATAATATGTATAGTATATGTATATAGTGTACTCTACTGTATCCATAACATATATAGTTATATGTATATACTGTACTCTACAGTATCCATAATATATATTTATATGTATATGGTGTACTCTACTGTATCCATAATATATATTTATATGTATATAGTGTACTCTACTGTATCCATAATATATATTTATATGTATATAGTGTACTCTACTGTATCCATAATATATATTTATATGTATATAGTGTACTCTACTGTATCCATAATATATATTTATATTTATATAGTGTACTCTACTGTATCCATAATATATATAGTATATGTATATAGTGTACTCTACTGTATCCATAACATATATAGTTATATGTATATACTGTACTCTACAGTATCCATAATATATATTTATATGTATATAGTGTACTCTACTGTATCCATAATATATATTTATATGTATATAGTGTACTCTACTGTATCCATAATATATATTTATATGTATATAGTGTACTCTACTGTATCCATAATATATATTTATATGTATATAGTGTACTCTACTGTATCCATAATATATATGTATATGTATATAGTGTACTCTACTGTATCCATAATATAGATTTATATGTATATAGTGTACTCTACTGTATCCATAATATATATATAGTTATATGTATATAGTGTACTCTACTGTATCCATAATATATATTTATATGTATATAGTGTACTCTACTGTATCCATAATATATATTTATATGTATATAGTGTACTCTAGTGTATCCATAATATATGTAGTTATATGTATATAGTGTACTCTACTGTATCCATAATATATATAGTTATATGTATATAGTGTACTCTACTGTATCCATAAATCACTGCTCAAAAATAAAGGGAACACTAAAATAACACATACTAGATCTGAATGAATGAAATATTCTTATTAAGTACTTTTTTATTTACATAGTTGAATATGCTGACAACTAAATCACACAAAAATTATCAATGGAAATCAAATTTTTCAACCAATGGAGGTCTGGATTTGGAGTCACACTCAAAATTAAAGTGGAAAACCACACTACAGGCTGATCCAACTTTGATGTAGTGTCCTTAAAATAAGTCAAAATGAGGCACAGTAGTGTGTGTGGCCTCCACGTTCCTGTATGACCTCCCTACAACGCCTGGGCATGCTCCTGATGAGGTGGCGGATGGTCTCCTGAGGGATCTCCTCCCAGACCTGGACTAAAGCATCCGCCAACTCCTGGACAGTCTGTGGTGCAACGTGGCATTGGTGGATGGAGCGAGACATGATGTCCCAGATGTGCTCAACTGGATTCAGGTCTGGGGAACGGGCGGGCCAGTCCATAGCATCAATGCCTTCCTCTTGCAGGAACTGCTGACACACTCTAGCCACATGAAGTCTAGCATTGTCTTGCATTAGGAGGAACCCAGGGCCAACCGCACCAGCATATGGTCTCACAAGGGGTCTGAGGATCTCATCTTGGTACCTAATGACAATCAGGCTACATCTGGCGAGCACATGGAGGGCTGTGCGGCACCCAAAGGAATGCCACCCCACACCGTGACTGACCCACTGCCAAACCGGTCATGCTGGAGGATGTTGCAGGCAGCAGAACGTTCTCCACGGCATCTCCATACTCTGTCACATGTGCTCAGTTTGAACCTGCTTTCATCTGAGGAACACATGGCGCCAGTGGCGAATTTGCCAATCTTGGTGTTCTCTGGCAAATGCCAAACATCCTGCACAGTGTTGGGCTGTAAGCACAACCCCCACCTGTGGACGTCGGGCCTTCATACCACCCTCATGGAGTCTGTTTCTGACTGTTTGAGCAGACACATGTACATTTGTGGCCTGCTGGAGGTCATTTTGCAGGGCTCTCGCAGTGCTCCTCCTGGTCCTCCTTTCACAAAGGTGGAGGTAGTGGTCCTGCTGCTTGGTTGTTGCCCTCCTACGGCCTCCTCCGTGTCTCCTGATCTACTGGCCTGTCTCCTGGTAGCGCCTCCATGCTCTGGACACTACGCTGACAGACACATCAAACCTTCTTGCCACAGCTCACATTGATGCACCATCCTGGATGAGCTGCACTACCTGAGCCACTTGTGTGGGTTGTAGACTCATGCTACCACTAGAGTGAAAGCACTGCCAACATTCAAAAGTGACCAAAACATCAGCCAGGAAGCATAGGAACTGAGAAGTGGTCTGTGGTCACCAACTGCAGAACCACTCCTTTATTGGGGGTGTCTTGCTAATTGCCTATAATTTCCACCTGTTGTCTATCCCATTTGCACAACAGCATGTGAAATTTATTGTCAATCAGTGTTGCTTCCTAAGTGGACAGTTTGATTTCACAGAAGTGTGATTGACTTGGAGTTACATTGTGTTGTTTAATTTTTCCCTTTATTTTTTGAGCAGTATATACTCTGCTCTACTGTATCCAGAATATATATACAGTTGAAGTCAGAGCATTACATACACCTTACACGGAACCCAAACCGGCTGCGCTCGTGCGCCATTGTTTACTATCGTGAATAAATGTATTTTGTCCCACAACCCCAAATGCGATTACAACACGCAGGTGAAAATATCAAAACAAACTCTGAACCAATGACATTCATTTGGAAAACAGGTCAAAAAGCATTAAGCATATATGGCAATTTAGCTAGCTAGCTTGCTGTTGCTAGCTAATCTGTCCTGGGATAAAAACATTGAGTTGTTATTTTACTTGAAATGCACAAGGTCCTCTACTCTGACAATTAATCCAAAATTATAACGGCCAACTGAATCGTTTCTAGTCATCTCTACTCATTCCAGGCTTTTACATCTTTGAAATTATATGGTGATTGGCATCTACACTTTCATAGTATTACCACGACAACCGGCAAAACATTGAGTCTTTCAATCCGCCACGTGCGTATAACAAATGATGAGATGCCATGTGGGTACCTGCTTCTATAACCCAATGAGGAGATGCCACGCGGGTACCTGCTTTTATAACCCAATGAGGAGATGGCACCTGGGTACCTGCTTCTATAAACCAATGAGGAGATGGCACCTGGGTACCTGCTTCTATAAACCAATGAGGAGATGGCACCTGGGTACCTGCTTCTATAAACCAATGAGGAGATGGCACTTGGGTACCTGCTTCTATAAACCAATGAGGAGATGGCACTTGGGCACCTACTTCTATAAACCAATGAGGAGATGGCACTTGGGTACCTGCTTCTATAAACCAATGAGGAGATGGCACTTGGGTACCTGCTTCTATAACCCAATGAGGAGATGGCACCTGGGTACCTGCTTCTAGAACCCAATGAGGAGATGCAAAGTGGGTACCTGCTTCTATAAACCAATGAGGAGATGGCATGTGGGTACCTGCTTCTATAAACCAATGAGGAGATGGCACTTGGGTACCTGCTTCTATAAACCAATGAGGAGATGGCATGTGGGTACCTGCTTCTATAAACCAATGAGGGGATGGCATGTGGGTACCTGCTTCTATAAACCAATGAGGAGATGGCACATGGGTACCTGCTTCTGTAAACCAATGAGGAGATGGCATGTGGGTACCTGCTTCTATAAACCAATGAGGAGATGGCATGTGGGTACCTGCTTCTATAAACCAATGAGGAGATGGCATGTGGGTACCTGCTTCTATAAACCAATGAGGAGATGGCACTTGGGTACCTGCTTCTATAAACCAATGTGGAGATGGCACTTGGGTACCTGCTTCTATAAACCAATTAGGAGATGCCACGTGGGTACCTGCTTCTATAAACCAATGAGGAGATGGCATGTGGGTACCTGCTTCTATAAACCAATGAGGAGATGGCATGTGGGTACCTGCTTCTATAAACCAATGAGGAGATGGCATGTGGGTACCTGCTTCTATAAACCAATGAGGAGATGGCATGTGGGTACCTGCTTCTATAAACCAATGAGGAGATGGCACTTGGGTACCTGCTTCTATAAACCAATGAGGAGATGGCACTTGGGTACCTGCTTCTATAAACCAATGAGGAGATGGCACTTGGGTACCTGCTTCTATAAACCAATGAGGAGATGGCACTTGGGTACCTGCTTCTATAAACCAATGAGGAGATGGCACCTGGGTACCTGCTTCTATAAACCAATGAGGAGATGGCACTTGGGTACCTGCTTCTATAAACCAATGAGGAGATGGCACTTGGGCACCTGCTTCTATAAACCAATGAGGAGATGGCACTTGGGTACCTGCTTCTATAAACCAATGAGGAGATGGCACCTGGGTACCTGCTTCTATAAACCAATGAGGAGATGGCACTTGGGTACCTGCTTCTATAAACCAATGAGGAGATGGCACTTGGGCACCTGCTTCTATAAACCAATGAGGAGATGGCACGCGGGTACCTGCTTCTATAACCCAATGAGGAGATGGCATGTGGGTACCTGCTTCTATAAACCAATGAGGAGATGGCACTTGGGTACCTGCTTCTGTAAACCAATGAGGAGATGGCACTTGGGTACCTGCTTCTATAAACCAATGAGGAGATGGCACTTGGGTACCTGCTTCTATAAACCATTGAGGAGATGGCACTTGGGTACCTGCTTCTATAACCCAATGAGGAGATGCCACGTGCGTACCTGCTTCTATAAACCAATGAGGAGATGGCATGTGGGTACCTGCTTCTATAACCCAATGAGGAGATGCCACGTGGGTACCTGCTTCTATAAACCAATGAGGAGATGGCATGTGGGTACCTGCTTCTATAAACCAATGAGGAGATGGCATGTGGGTACCTGCTTCTATAAACCAATGAGGGGATGGCATGTGGGTACCTGCTTCTATAAACCAATGAGGAGATGGCACATGGGTACCTGCTTCTATACACCAATGAGGAGATGGCATGTGGGTACCTGCTTCTATAAACCAATGAGGAGATGGCATGTGGGTACCTGCTTCTATAAACCAATGAGGAGATGGCATGTGGGTACCTGCTTCTATAAACCAATGAGGAGATGGCACTTGGGTACCTGCTTCTATAAACCAATGTGGAGATGGCACTTGGGTACCTGCTTCTATAAACCAATGAGGAGATGGCACCTGGGTACCTGCTTCTATAAACCAATGAGGAGATGGCACTTGGGCACCTGCTTCTATAAACCAATGAGGAGATGGCACTTGGGTACCTGCTTCTATAAACCAATGAGGAGATGCCACGCGGGTACCTGATTCTATAACCCAATGAGGAGATGGCATGTGGGTACCTGCTTCTATAAACCAATGAGGAGATGGCACTTGGGTACCTGCTTCTATAAACCAATGAGGAGATGGCACTTGGGTACCTGCTTCTATAAACCAATGAGGAGATGGCACCTGGGTACCTGCTTCTATAACCCAATGAGGAGATGCCACGTGGGTACCTGCTTCTATAAACCAATGAGGAGATGGCATGTGGGTACCTGCTTCTATAAACCAATGAGGGGATGGCATGTGGGTACCTGCTTCTATAAACCAATGAGGAGATGGCACATGGGTACCTGCTTCTATAAACCAATGAGGAGATGGCATGTGGGTACCTGCTTCTATAAACCATTGAGGAGATGGCATGTGGGTACCTGCTTCTATAAACCAATGAGGAGTTGGCATGTGGGTACCTGCTTCTATAAACCAATGAGGAGATGGCACTTGGGTACCTGCTTCTATAAACCAATGAGGAGATGGCACTTGGGTACCTGCTTCTATAAACCAATGAGGAGATGGCACTTGGGTACCTGCTTCTATAAACCAATGAGGAGATGGCACCTGGGTACCTGCTTCTATAAACCAATGAGGAGATGGCACTTGGGTACCTGCTTCTATAAACCAATGAGGAGATGGCACTTGGGCACCTGCTTCTATAAACCAATGAGGAGATGGCACTTGGGTACCTGCTTCTATAAACCAATGAGGAGATGCCACGCGGGTACCTGCTTCTATAACCCAATGAGGAGATGGCATGTGGGTACCTGCTTCTATAAACCAATGAGGAGATGGCACTTGGGTACCTGCTTCTATAAACCAATGAGGAGATGGCACTTGGGTACCTGCTTCTATAAACCAATGAGGAGATGG
Organism: Oncorhynchus masou masou; assembly: GCF_036934945.1. Lineage (NCBI taxonomy): Eukaryota > Metazoa > Chordata > Actinopteri > Salmoniformes > Salmonidae > Oncorhynchus > Oncorhynchus masou. Next base: position 7,154,352 of record NC_088224.1, read on the forward strand.
CACTTGGGTACCTGCTTCTATAAACCATTGAGGTGATGGCACTTGGGTACCTGCTTCTATAACCCAATGAGGAGATGCCACGTGGGTACCTGCTTCTATAAACCTATGAGGAGGTGGCATGTGGGTACCTGCTTCTATAACCCAATGAGGAGATGCCACGTGGGTACCTGCTTCTATAAACCAATGAGGAGATGGCACTTGGGTACCTGCTTCTATAAACCAATGAGGAGATGGCATGTGGGTACCTGCTTCTATAAACCATTGAGGAGATGGCATGTGGGTACCTGCTTCTATAAACCAATGAGGAAATTGCACTTGGGTACCTGCTTCTATAAACCAATGAGGAGATGGCACGTGGGTACCTGCTTCTATAAACCAATGAGGAGATGGCACATGGGTACCTGCTTCTATAAACCAATGAGGAGATGGCACGTGGGTACCTGCTTCTATAAACCAATGAGGAGATGGCACGTGGGTACCTGCATCTATAAACCAATGAGGAGATGGCACGTGGGTACCTGCTTCTATAAACCAATGAGGAGATGGCACCTGGGTACCTGCTTCTATAAACCAATGAGGAGATGGCACGTGGGTACCTGCATCTATAAACCAATGAGGAGATGGCACGTGGGTACCTGCTTCTATAAACCAATGAGGAGATGGCACCTTGGTACCTGCATCTATAAACCAATGAGGAGATGGCACGTGGGTACCTGCTTCTATAAACCAATTTGGGGAGTTTCTCCCATTCTTGTCTATAGATCCTCTCAAGCTCTGTCAGGTTGGATGGGGGGTCAAGTTTGGGCTTTCGCAGTGCACGGGTAAGGGTAGCAGTGTGTGTGTGTGTCCATAAGCCATACGTCTACCCGTGTTCCTGCCAAGGCCTGGTTACCATGGGAACGTCATGGAGGATGACATCGCTGTGTTACTGTGACATCATCACCAGACAGTGACTCATATTCTTTGGGGTCGTGACAGTGTGTGTGTGTGTGTGTGTGTGTGTGTGTGTGTGTGTGTGTGTGTGTGTGTGTGTGTGTGTGTGTGTGTGTGTGTGTGTGTGTGTGTGTGTGTGTGTGTGTGTGTGTGTGTGTGTTTGCGTTTGCGTTTGCACTAGTGTCCTTGCACTGCGATGCAAAAATTAAATCCACCAACCGATATCATTTCAACATCAAAGTGTTTTTATTCTATGTAACAAAAATAATAAAATTGTTCTTAGTTCTATGAAAAGCCAAACTGAAAAACATAAACTGAACAAAATTCATAAACGAGACACACATTCACATCATGTCAAGGCAGAATAATCTTGCATTGGACACAAGGGGTTCCCCTGACACAGATTAGAATAGATTTACATTCATAAATATAATTATGCAGATTCTTAGTAATATTAAGGGGTTGGTTTCATTCTATCTTTTATGTTTCTGTATCATCATGTGCTATTTCTGAATAGGTTGGTCCTCCATCTAATCAACATTCCACTGTGAGGTGGTATATTTTAACAGTCCACCGTATTAAACCTGATTCAAACAAACATATCAGTATCGTGTATTGTATTGATTTCAAGTGAAAAACCTTTTCATAACATTTGAATAAGACTCGTTTTCCAGGGAACAACGAGGCCAACTAACCATGTCCAAGGAAGCAAGCTTAAACAAATCCTAAACCCGCATTTAGATTCCCCCTGGGGTAGCAATACAATTAAATATCAAAAATATATGAAACCACAGTAACATTCAACAGATAGCTGCAATGGGAATACAGAAAAGAACCAAATCAAACCTCAGCAACATTCAACGGAGAGCTGCAGACAAGAGGCAACATGAACTGAAATATAATTCCCTATATGGGTCTCCCTATGGGTCTCTCTATGGGTCTCTCTATGGGTCACGGGTCTCTCTATGGGTCTCTCTATGGGTCTCTCTATGGGTCACGGGTCTCTCTATGGGCCTCTCTATGGGTCTCTCTATGGGTCTCTCTATGGGTCTCCCTATGGGTCTCTCTATGGGTCTCTCTATGGGTCTCTCTGTGGGTCTCTCTGTGGGTCTCTCTATGGGTCTCCCTATGGGTCTCTCTATGGGTCTCTCTGTGGGTCTCTCTATGGGTCTCCCTATGGGTCTCTCTATGGGTCTCTCTGTGGGTCTCTCTATGGGTCTCCCGATGGGTCACGGGTCTCTCTATGGGTCTCTCTATGGGTCTCTCTGTGGGTCTCTCTATGGGTCTCTCTATGGGTCTCTCTATGGGACTCCCTATGGGTCACGGGTTTCTCTATGGGTGTCTCTATGGGTGTCTCTATGGGTCTCTCTATGGGTCGCGGGTCTCTCTATGGGTCTCTCTATGGGTCTCTCTATGGGTCACGGGTCTCTCTATGGGCCTCTCTATGGGTCTCTCTATGGGTCTCTCTATGGGTCTCCCTATGGGTCTCTCTATGGGTCTCTCTGTGGGTCTCTCTATGGGTCTCCCGATGGGTCACGGGTCTCTCTATGGGTCTCTCTATGGGTCTCTCTGTGGGTCTCTCTATGGGTCTCTCTATGGGTCTCTCTATGGGTCTCCTATGGGTCACGGGTTTCTCTATGGGTGTCTCTATGGGTGTCTCTATGGGTCTCTCTATGGGTCGGGTCTCTCTATGGGTCTCTCTATGGGTCTCTCTATGGGTCACGGGTCTCTCTATGGGTCTCTCTATGGGCCTCTCTATGGGTCTCTCTATGGGTCTCTCTATGGGTCTCCCTATGGGTCTCTCTATGGGTCTCTCTATGGGTCTCTCTATGGGTCTCTCTGTGGGTCTCTCTATGGGTGTCCCTATGGGTCTCTCTATGGGTCTCTCTGTGGGTCTCTCTATGGGTCTCCCTATGGGTCTCTCTATGGGTCTCTCTGTGGGTCTCTCTATGGGTCTCCCGATGGGTCACGGGTCTCTCTATGGGTCTCTCTATGGGTCTCTCTGTGGGTCTCTCTATGGGTCTCTCTATGGGTCTCCCTATGGGTCACGGGTTTCTCTATGGGTGTCTCTTTGGGTGTCTCTATGGGTCTCTCTATGGGTCTCCCTATGGGTCACGGGTCTATCTATGGGTCTCTCTGTGGGTCTCTCTATGGGTCTCTCTATGGGTCTCCCTATGGGTCACGGGTCTCTCTATGGGTCTCTCTATGGGTCTCCCTATGGGTCAAGGGTCTCTCTCTATGGGTCTCCCCATGGGTCTCCCCATGGGTCTCCCCATGGGTCTCCCTAAGGGTCTCTCTATGGGTCTCCCTATGGGTCTCACTATGGGTCAAGGGTCTCTCTATGGGTCACGGGTCTCTCTATGGGTCTCCCTATGGTATCCCTATGGGTCTCTCTCTAAAGGTCACGGGTCTCTCTATGGGTCTCCCTATGGGTATCCCTATGGGTCTCTCTCTATGGGTCTCCCTATGGGTCTCTCTATGGGTCTCTCTGTGGGTCTCCCTATGGGTCTACCTATGGGTCTCTCTATGGGTCACGGGTCTCTCTATGGGTCTCCCTATGGGTATCCCTATGGGTCTCCCTGTGGGTCTCTCTATGGGTCTCTCTATGGGTCTCTCTATGGGTCTCTCTATTGGTCTCTCTATGAGTCTCCCTATGGGTCTCCCTATTGGTATCTCTATGGGTCTCTCTATGGGTCTCCCTATGGGTTTCTCTATGTGTCTCGTTATGGGTCTCCCTATGGAGCTCTCTATGGGTCTCTCTATGGGTCTCCCTATGGGTTTCTCTATGGGTCTCTCTCTATGGGTCTCGTTATGGGTCTCCCTATGGGGCTCTCTATGGGTCTCCCTATGGGTCTCTCTATGGGTCTCTCTATGGGTCTCCCTATGGGTTTCTCTATGGGTCTCTCTCTATGGGTCTCGTTATGGGTCTCCCTATGGGTCTCCCTATGGGGCTCTCTATGGGTCTCCCTATGGGTCTCTCTATGGGTTTCTCTATGGGTCTCGTTATGGGTCTCCCTATGGGTCTCCCTATGGGTCTCTCTATGGGTCTCCCTATGGGTTTCTCTATGGGTCTCTCTCTATGGGTCTCGTTATGGGTCTCCCTATGGGTCTCTCTATGGGTCTCTCTCTATGGGTCTCTCTATGGGTCTCTCTATGGGTCTCTCTATGGGTCTCTCTATGGGTCTCTCTATGGGTCTCCCTATGGGTTTCTCTATGGGTCTCTCTCTATGGGTCTCGTTATGGGTCTCCCTATGGGTCAGGAAAGTACACAGGGAACGTAGAATGTCCATATGGACTGCTGAGGCATCTCTGTTACACACATACACACACACACACACACACACACACAAGCACACGCACACGCACACACACATACACATACACACACACACACAGGCAGGAAGGAACACACAGACACACACAGGCAGGCACGACGGAACACACACACACACAAAATGCATGTGAATGATCTCACAAAAGCCAAAAGCTCATAAATATAAATGTGCACACGAATACATTCACAATCACACACACAAACACACACGCACACACTCACACACAAACATTTAGAAACACACAGACACACACACACACACACTCACACACAAACATTTAGAAACACACAGACACACACCCATTCTCTGGTTATACCCAAACCACTGTAGCTGTGTTGTCACGTGAAAGAAGCTGTAGGTTTTAGTGTTACATTGTCACGTACATTATTACATACGTTTATATTCATTTCTCTGGTTATACCCAAACCACTGTAGCTGTGTTGTCACGTGAAAGAAGCTGTAGGTTTTAGTGTTACATTGTCACGTACATTATTACATACGTTTATATTCACACATACGCTTTTTGTCAGAATCATTTCATCGTAGTTTCACAATTAACAGAAAAAGGCTAGAGCTTGTCTCTCTTTAAAGGGAGGGAACATTCTGATTGGCTTAAGGACGAGGGAGAAACGCCATTGGCTAGGGAAGTTCCATCGTTTCGCCTCCTCTATCTACAGGACACTAAGATTTCCGGTGTCTAGCCGTTGGACTAGAAACATAGACCCCCCCCACACACACACACACACACACACACACACACACACACACACACACACACACACACACACACACACACACACACACACACACACACAACTTGCTCTTTTCTCGATTGAGTTCAAAAATCTCCCTCTCCTCAACCACCTGTTACAATCCACTGTCTGCCTGACATTTGAAGAGCAGGAGGAAGAGGAGGATGAAGAGGAGGAGAGGAAATGAGGAGAGGAAGATGGGAGGATGGCTTTTTGAGACTTTTTAGAAGAAAACAGGAGAAATATGGAGGCTTTGATCTGTCGAGGATCAACCAGCAGCCTGCAATTATCATTGAGCATCATGAAACAACGGCCCCGTGGCTCTGTTAGTAGTTGTCGAAACGTGTCTTCTTTTCCCCGGCAGGGTAGCCTAGTGGTTAGAGCGTTGGACTAGTAACCGAAAGGTTGTGAGTTCAAACCCCCGAGCTGACAAGGTACAAATCTGTCGTTCTGCCCTTGAACAGGCAGTTAACCCACTGTTCCCAGGCCGTCATTGAATATAAGAATTTGTTCTTAACTGACTTGCCTGGTTAAATAAAGGTAAAATTAAAACAATTTGAAGACTCATAGCTTCACAGTTCTTTGGCAGGTGAGTATTGTAGCTGCCCGCTACAATAAAATAAAACACATAACAACATTGAGTGAAGTCAGTTGATGTTTGGACAGGACTGCTCTTTAAAAAGGTAAAATCGCCATCACTATCATCAATGTTCGTATCATCACCATCACAATCATGACATCACTATAATCACCATCACTATCATCACCATCACTATCATCACTATCACCATCACTATCATCACTATCATCCCTCTCTTGCCCTCCTCTCTCTCTCTCTGTACCCCTCTCTCTCTCTCTGTACCCCCTCTCTCTCTCTCTTTCTCTCTACCCCATCCCCTCTCTCTCTCTCTACCCCTCTCTCTCTCTCTCTACCTACCCTCTCTCTCTCTCTCTTTTCCTCAATCTATTAACATCACACTGTCTGGTCCCACAAACCTCTGCTTCTTCTTTATTTTCAGTAAATGTATCTCCTAACCTTCATCTCCTTAAATGTTTCTCCACCCTGCTCTCCTCCATCTCTACCCCCCTCATCCCCTCCCTACTTCTGCAGATTTCCAATGTCCATCCTGTCTCTCATCCTTCCACCCCCCTCCATCCTTCTCTATATCACTTGGCAACAGTCGTACAATGAGAGGTCAAACATGCCATCTCCATCTCTCCCTCCCTCACCACCTCCCTCCCTCCTCCCTCTCTCCTCCCTCTCCCTCCCTCCCTCACCTCCTCCCCTCCCTCCCCTCCCTCACCTCCCTCCCTCACCTTCCTCCCTCCCTCCCTCCCTCCCTCACCTCCCTCCTCACCACCTCCCTCCCTCCCTCCCTCCCTCCCTCCCTCCCTCCCTCCCTCCCTCCCTCCCTCCCTCCCTCCCTCCCTCCCTCCCTCCCTCCCTCCCTCCTCCCTACTCCCCTCCTCCTCCCTACTCCCTCCCTCCCTCCTCCCTACTCCCTCCCTCCCTCCTCTCTCCTCCCTCCCTCACCTCCTCCCTCCCTCCCACCCTCCCTCCCTCCCTCCCTCCCTCCCTCCCTCCCTCCCTCCCTCCCTCCCTCCCCCTCCCTCCCTCCCCTCCCTACTCCCCTCCTCCTCCCTACTCCCTCCCTCCCTCCTCCCTACTCCCTCCCTCCCTCCTCTCTCCTCCCTCCCTCACCTCCTCCCTCCCCTCCTCCCTCCTCCCTCACCACCTCCCTCACCACCTCCCTCCTCTATTTCTGCATGTCACACTGTAGCAGTAGGACGATGGAGGGATCACTCTGGCTGCCTCTTTGAACTCCTCCAGCGTGATCTCATCGTTGTGATCTTTATCCATCTTGGAGAAGATCTTATCCACGCGCTGCTGGGGAGTCAGCCCGTCCTCGTTCATACGCATCATTATCACAGTGCCAACCATCTTGTAGATCGCCTAGGAAACAGAGAGAGAGAGAGAGAGAGAGAGAGAGAGAGAGAGAGAGAGAGAGGAGGTGGTCAGTAAAGAATGGGGGCATTCGCAGGAGACAAACACAGTGATTTATCAGACAGATGCACACAGTTACAACACGTGGATGCACACACACACGCAGACAGGAACACGCGAACACACACAGACCTCTATGATCTCCAGCATCTCCATGCGTGTGATCTTGCCGTCTCCGTCTAAGTCATACATGTTGAAGGCCCAGTTGAGTTTCTGCTCAAAGCTCCCCTAGAGGTGATGGAGAGAATTGTGTGTGCACCATCCAGTCCCAGCTCCCAGCTCCCCTCAACCCCACCCCTCTATCTCTAAACACCATCCAGTCCCAGCTCCCCTCAACCCCACCCTCTATCTCTAAACACCATCCAGTCCCAGCTCCCCTCAACCCCACCCCTCTATCTCTAAACACCATCCAGTCCCAGCTCCCCTCAATTGTGTGTGTGTGTGTGTGTGTGTGTGTGTGTGTGTGTGTGTGTGTGTGTGTGTGTGTGTGTGTGTGTGTGTGTGCGTACGCGTGCGTGCTTGCGTGTGTGTGTGTGTGCGTACGCGTGTGTGTGTGTGTGTGTGTGTGTGCGTACGCGTGTGTGTGTGTGTGCGTGTGTGTGTGTGCGTGCGTGTGTGTGTGTGTGTGTGCGCCCTGTCAAACCTGACATCACCCGTGTTATGGATCGTACCTCGAGGTGATTGACAGAGCGCAGATAAACTCCCGGAAGTCGATGGTCCCGTCCCCGTTCTTATCGAAGGTCCGGAAGGCGTGTTGGGCGAACTTAGACGCGTCGCCGTACGGAAAGAACTGCATGAGAAAAAAAAACAGATTAAGAAATGTAATGTAATTTAATGTAATGTAAAAACGTAGGTCACCGGAGGGCTTTTTAATATATCAGTGGGGTTTTCTGAGGACATTAATTTTCTGTGTCCCAAAATGGCATCCTATGGGCAATGGTCAGAGGTAGGGCACTACATAGGTAATAGAATGTCACTTGGGACGCAATCCATGATGATGTTGCACATTGTAAATCCCTCTACTCCCAACGAGTTTCTGCTTTAGGAATCCCATGGTCCACTGTACTCAGTCCTTCCTCTTCTCCTCCCTCCCTCCCTCCCTCCCTCCCTCCCTCCCTCCCTCCCTCCCTCCCTCCCTCCCTCCCTCCCTCCCTCCCTCCCTCCCTCCCTCCCTCCCTCCCTCCCTCCCTCCCTCCCTCCCTCCCTCCCTCCCTCCCTCCCTCCCTCCCACGATGAATCACAATCCCTTTCTCTCTCTCTCTCTCTCTAATTACATTTCAATTCAGTAGACGTCATTGACATGGCAAGTTAAATTACTTACATTGTCAAAGTATACATGTAACAAACAAAATGGTGGCACCAACAACCAATCATCCTGGACCAGAGAGAGAACAGCCTGCCCTCTCTGGGAAGCCAGGTTTGTCTGTGACGACCGGTCTCTATAGCCAGACTGTGCTCACTGAGTCTGTACCCCGTCAGTGTTTTCCTCAGTTTTCTATCAGACACAGTGGTCAATAGTGTGCAAAGCTGCCATCAAGGCAAAACTATTCATCAACAGCTCTTCTGCATTCCCTAACGACACAAATGAATACATCTGTCTAACGACACACATCTGTGAAGCCAATTCAACAAATACTTGTAGTACCTTAAAATGGAGGGAACCATGTAGAAAAGCTTTTATCATTTCTAAACGGTTCATCTGATATGTATGAAAATACCCTCAAATTAAAGCTGACAGTCTGCTCTTTAACCCTCGTTCTCATTGTATCCTTTTCAAACTCAAAGTGCTAGATTACAGAGCCAAAATAACAACAAAAGAAATGGTCACTGTCCAATGAATTATGGTGCTCACTGTAAATACATACATAAACACATACACACGTACTGTACAAACGTTTTTTATTAAATCCATTTTCTGTCATGTCTTGTTATGTCTGTTCCTGTCCTTTCTCTTCACTCTGTCTCTCTCTGCTGGTCTTTTTAGGTTACCTTCTCTGTCTCTCATTCTTCAGCTGTTCTACATCTCCCCTGACTAGCTCATTCACTCTTTCCCACCTGTTCTCCCTTCCCCCTCTGATTAGGTCTCTATTTCTCTCTCTGTTCCTGCTACTTTCAGTGTCTGATTCTTGTTTGTGTTTTTGATGCCAGAAGCAAGCTGTCGTCCCGTTTGCTTCCACCTTGTCCTATCCTGTCGGAGTCTGCCTGGAAGGTGCATCCTGCATTATACTAACGTTCTTTTTGTTCCATTGACTACGTTGGAAGAGGATTTATGCCATTCCTGTTTTTCATTAAAGAACTCTGTTTTCTGTTAAAACCGCTTTTGGGTCTTCACTCAAGTACATAACAGAAGAATCAGACCAAGAATGGACCCAGCGGCTCCGGACCCTTTTCACTCCGCCGTCGAGATCCAGGGAGCGATGCTAGGCAGACACGAGGAGGAATTGTCTGCTGCTCGACATGCCGTTGAGACCCTGGCCGTCCAAGTCTCCGACCTCACAAGACAGGTTCACCTACTCCACCTCGATCCACCGCCCACTTCCAGGGTTTCCGAGTCTCCGGAGCCCAGGATCAACAACCCGCCGTGTTACTCTGGGGAGCCCACTGAGTGCCGCTCATTCCTCACTCAGTGTGATGTGGTGTTCTCTCTCCAGCCCAACACTTACTCCAGGAGCGCAGCCCGCACGCCTACGTCATTTCTCTCCTTACCGGACGGGCGCGTGAGTGGGGCACGGCAATCTGGGAGGCGAGGGCTGAGTGTATTAACCAGTATCAGGACTTTAAGGAGGAGATGATACGGGTTTTTGACCGTTCTGTTTTTGGGGAGGAGGCTTCCAGGGCCCTGTCTTCCCTATGTCAGGGGAATCGATCCATAACGGATTATTCTATTGAGTTTCGCACTCTCGCTGCCTCTAGTGACTGGAACGAGCCGGCTTTGCTCGCTCGTTTTCTGGAGGGTCTCCTCGTCGAGGTTAAGGATGAGATCCTCTCCCGGGAGGTTCCTTCCAGTCTGACTCCTTAATAGCTCTCGCTATTCGCATAGAGCGACGGTTTGATCTTCGTCGCCGAGCTCGTGGAAAGGAGCTCGCGTTCTCCGTTGCTCCCTCTCCACATCACTGCCACCTGCCGCATCACTGCCACCCTCCTCCGCCGGCTCGGATGCTGAGCCTATGCAGCTGGGGGTATCCGCATCTCGGCCAAGGAGAAGGAACGGAGAATCACCAATCGCCTCTGTCTCTACTGCGGCTCCGCTGGTCATTTTGTCACCTCATGTCCAGTAAAAGCCAGAGCTCATCAGTAAGAGGAGGGCTACTGGTGAGCGCAACTACTCAGGCCTCTCCTTCTGGATCACGCACTACCTTTCCGGTCCATCTCCGCTGGCCCGGTTCATCTGCTTCCTGCAGTGCCTTGATAGACTCTGGGGCGGAGGGCTGTTTTATGGACGAGACCTGGGCTCGGGAACATGACATTCCTCTCAGACAGTTAGGGAGCCCACGGCCTTGTTCGCTTTAGATGGTAGTTCTCTCCCCAAGATTCAGCGTGAGACGCTGCCTTTAACCCTCACTGTCTCTGGTAATCATAGCGAAACCATTTCTTTTTTAATTTTTCGTTCACCTTTTACACCTGTTGTTTTGGGTCATCCCTGGCTAGTGCGCCATAACCCTTCTATTAATTGGTCTAGTAATACTATCCTATCCTGGAATGTTTCTTGTCATGTGACCTGTTTAATGTCTGCTATCCCTCCTGTTTCCTCTGTCTCTTCTTCACAGGAGGAGCCTGGCGATTTGACAGGGGTGCCGGAGGAGTATCACGATCTGCGCACGGTGTTCAGTCGTTCCAAGGCCACTTCTCTCCCTCCACACCGGTCGTATGACTGTAGTATTGATCTCCTTCCGGGAACTACTCCCCCCGGGGTAGATTATACTCTCTGTCGGCTCCCGAACGTAAGGCTCTCGAGGATTATTTGTCGGTTTCGCTCGACGCCGGTACCATAGTCTCCTCCTCCTCTCCCGCCGGAGCGGGGGTTTTTTTGTTCAGAAGAAGGACGGGTCCCTGCGCCCATGCGTGGATTATCGAGGGCTGAATGACATAACAGTTAAGAATCGTTATCCGCTTCCTCTTATGTCTTCAGCCTTCGAGATCCTGCAGGGAGCCAGGTTTTTCACCAAATTGGACCTTCGTAACGCCTACCATCTCGTGCGCATCAGGGAGGGGGACGAGTGGAAGACGGCGTTTAACACTCCGTTAGGGCACTTTGAATACCGGGTTCTTCCTTTCGGCCTCGTTAACGCTCCAGCTGTCTTTCAGGCACTAGTTAACGACGTCCTGAGAGACATGCTGAACATTTTTGTTTTCGTTTACATGGACGATATCCTGATTTTTTCACCGTCTCTCTCGATTCATGTTCAGCACGTGCGACGCGTCCTCCAGCGCCTTTTGGAGAACTGTCTTTATGTGAAGGCTGAGAAGTGCACTTTTCATGCCGCCTCTGTCCCTTTTCTCGGTTCCGTTATTTCCGCTGAGGGCATTAAGATGGATCCCGCTAAGGTCCAGGCTGTCATTGATTGGCCCGTTCCTAAGTCACGCGTCGAGCTGCAGCGCTTTCTGGGCTTCGCTAATTTCTATCGTCGTTTCATCCGTAATTTCGGTCAGGTGGCAGCTCCCCTCACAGCCCTTACTTCTGTTAAGACGTGCTTTAAGTGGTCCGTTTCCGCCCAGGGAGCTTTTGATCTTCTTAAGAATCGTTTTACTTCCGCACCTATTCTTGTTACACCTGACATCTCTAGTCAGTTTGTTGTTGAGGTTGACGCGTCAGAGGTGGGCGTGGGAGCCATTCTCTCTCAGCGCTCTCTCTCTGACGGCAAGGTCCATCCTTGCGCGTTTTTCTCTCATCGCTTATCGCCGTCAGAACGTAACTATGATGTTGGTAATCGCGAACTGCTCGCCATCCGCTTAGCCCTAGGCGAATGGCGACAGTGGTTGGAGGGGGCGACCGTTCCTTTTGTCGTTTGGACTGACCATAGGAACCTTGAGTACATCCGTTCAGCCAAACGACTTAATGCGCGTCAGGCTCGTTGGGCTCTGTTTTTCGCTCGTTTCGAGTTTGTTATTTCTTATCGTCCGGGCTCAAAAACACCAAGCCTGATGCTTTATCTCGTCTCTTCAGTTCTTCTGAGGTCTCCACCGACCCGAGGGGATTCTCCCTGAGGGGCGTGTTGTCGGTTGACTGTCTGGGGAATTGAGCGGCAGGTAAAGCAAGCACTCGCTCACACTCCGTCGCCGCGAGCTTGTCCTAGGAACCTTCTGTTCGTTCCCGTTCCTACTCGTCCGGCCGTTCTTCAGTGGGCCCACTCTGCCAAGTTAGCCGGCCACCCCGGCGTTCGGGTACGCTCGCTTCCATTCGCCAGCGTTTCTGGTGGCCCACTCGGGAACGTGACGCGCGTCGATTTGTCGCCGCTTGTTCGGTCTGCGCGCAGACTAAATCTGGGAACTCTCCTCCTGCCGGCCGTCTCAGACCGCTTCCTATTCCCTCTCGACCGTGGTCTCACATCGCTTTAGATTTTATCACCGGACTGCCTTCATCAGCGGGGAAGACAGTTATTCTTACGGTTGTCGATAGATTCTCTAAGGCGGCTCATTTCATTCCTCTCGATAAGCTCCCTTCTGCTAAGGAGACGGCTCAGATCATTATCGAGAATGTTTTCCGAATTCATGGCCTTCCGTCTGACGTCGTTTCCGACAGAGGCCCGCAGTTCACGTCTCAATTTTGGAGGGAGTTTTGCCGTTTGATTGGGGCTTCCGTCAGTCTCTCGTCCGGCTTTCATCCCCAGTCTAACGGCCAAGCCGAACGGGCCAATCAGACTGTTGGTCGCATTTTACGCAGTCTTTCTTTTCGTAACCCTGCGTCTTGGTCAGAACAGCTCCCCTGGGCAGAGTACGCCCACAACTCGCTTCCCTCGTCTGCTACCGGTCTATCCCCTTTTCAGAGTAGCCTCGGGTACCAGCCTCCGCTGTTCTCATCTCAGCTCGCCGAGTCCTGCGTCCCCTCCGCTCAGGCTTTTGTCCAGCGTTGCGAGCGCACCTGGAAGGGGGTCAGGTCGGCACTTTGCCGTAATAGGGCGCAGACTGTGAGGGCCGTTAATAAGCGTAGGACCAAGAGTCCTAGATATTGTTGCGGTTAGAGAGTATGGCTCTCCACTCAGAACCTTCCCCTTAAGACAGCTTCTCGCAAGTTGGCCCCGCGGTTCATTGGTCCGTTCCGTATTTCTCAGGTCATTAATCCTGTCGCAGTGCGACTTCTTCTCCCGCGCTATCTTCGTCGCGTTCACCCGGTCTTCCATGTCTCCTGTGTTAAGCCCGTTCTTCGCGCCCCGCTCGTCCCTCCCCCCATCCTTGTCGAGGGCGCACCCATCTACAGGGTTCGTAAGATTTTGGACATGCGCCCTCGGGGCCAGGGTCATCAGTACCTAGTGGATTGGGAGGGGTACGGTCCTGAGGAGAGGAGTTGGGTTCCCTCTCGGGACGTGCTGGACCGTTCGCTGATCGATGATTTCCTCCGTTGCCGCCAGGTTTCCTCCTCGAGTGCGCCAGGAGGCGCTCGGTGAGGGGGGGGGTACTGTCATGTCTTGTTATGTCTGTTCCTGTCCTTTCTCTTCACTCTGTCTCTCTCTGCTGGTCTTTTTAGGTTACCTTCTCTGTCTCTCATTCTTCAGCTGTTCTACATCTCCCCTAACTAGCTCATTCACTCTTTCCCACCTGTTCTCCCTTCCCCTCTGATTAGGTCTCTATTTCTCTCTCTGTTCCTGCTACTTTCAGTGTCTGATTCTTGTTTGTGTTTTTGATGCCAGAAGCAAGCTGTCGTCCCGTTTGCTTCCACCTTGTCCTATCCTGTCGGAGTCTGCCTGGCAGGTGCATCCTGCATTATACTAACGTTCTTTTGTTCCATTGACTACGTTGGAAGAGGATTTATGCCATTCCTGTTTTTCATTAAAGAACTCTGTTTTCTGTTAAAACCGCTTTTGGGTCTTCACTCAAGTACATAACATTTTCTTTATTACCCTCCAACACTACCACCCCTCTGCCACTTGGAGCAAACCAGTGAACAACAAGGCCTGTATTTCCAGTCTATAATACTTTATACACTTCAGGGACACAGTCTATTTTACAATCATTTTATTTAGCTTGTTTTTACTCTTGTCCTTCCTCTATCCTCTAACCATATTTTATTTTATATTTATTTATTTTATACCATTCGGTTTCATTTCTATTTGCCACATCTTTCAAACTGTGTTCTTTCAAACTGTGTTCTTTAAAACTGTGATCTTTCAAACTGTGTTCTTTAAAACTGTGTTCTTTAAAACTGTGTTCTTTAAAACTGTGTTCTTTCAAACTGTGTTCTTTCAAACTGTGTTCTTTCAAACTGTGTTCTTTCAAACTGTGTTCTTTAAAACTGTGTTCTTTCAAACTGTGTTCTTTCAAACTGTGTTCATTCAAACTGTGTTCTTTAAAACTGTGTTCTTTCAAACTGTGTTCTTTCAAAAAAGTTCTGAACCTTATTATGTGTTTCACGGACACAGTATGTTTTACATTGGTGATCTTGATGTTATTAGGTATTATTAGTCCCAACCTTCAGCACCATTCAGCCCCTCCCCACTATCTCTAAACACCATCCAGTCCCATCCTTCAGCTCCATTCACCCCCTCCCCTCTATCTCTAGACACCATCCAGTCCCAAGCTTCAGCTCCCCTCAACCCCTCCCCTCTATCTCTAAACACCATCCAGTCTCAACCTTCAGCTCCATTCAACCCCTCCCCTCTATCTCTAAACACCATCCAGTCCCATCCTGCAGCTCCATTCAGCCCCTCCCCTCTATCTCTAAACACCATCCAGTCCCAACCTTCAGCACCATTCAACCCCTCCCCTCTCTAAACACCATCCAGTCCCAACCTTCAGCACCATTCACCCCCTCCCCTCTATCTCTAAACACCATCCAGTCCCAAGCTTCAGCTCCCCTCAACCGCTCCCCTCTATCTCTAGACACCATCCAGTCCCATCCTTCAGCTCCATTCAGCCCCTCCCCTCTATCTCTAAACACCATCCAGTCCCATCCTTCAGCTCCATTCAGCCCCTCCCCTCTATCTCTAAACACCATCCAGTCCCAAGCTTCAGCTCCCCTCAACCCCTCCCCTCTATCTCTAAACACCATCCAGTCCCAAGCTTCAGCTCCCCTCAACCCCTCCCCTCTATCTCTAAACACCATCCAGTCCCAAGCTTCAGCTCCCCTCAACCCCTCCCCTCTATCTCTAAACACCATCCAGTCCCAAGCTTCAGCTCCCCTCAACCCCTCCCCTCTATCTCTAAACACCATCCAGTCCCAAGCTTCAGCTCCCCTCAACCCCTCCCCTCTATCTCTAAACACCATCCAGTCCCATCCTTCAGCTCCATTCACCCCCTCCCCTCTATCTCTAGACACCATCCAGTCCCAACCTTCAGCTCCATTCCCCCCTCCCCTCTATCTCTAGACACCATCCAGTCCCAAGATTCAGCTCCCTCAACACCTCCCCTCTATCTCTAAACACCATCCAGTCCCAAGCTTCAGCTCCCCTCAACCCCTCCCCTCTATCTCTAAACACCATCCAGTCCCAACCTTCAACTCCCCTCAACCCCTCCCCTCTATCTCTAATCACCATCCAGTCCCAAGCTTCAGCTCCATTCAGCCCCTCCCCTCTATCTCTAAACACCATCCAGTCCCAAGCTTCAGCTCCATTCAGCCCCTCCCCTCTATCTCTAAACACCATCCAGTCCCAAGCTTCAGCACCATTCAGCCCCTCCCCTCTATCTCTAAACACCATCCAGTCCCACCCTACAGCTCCATTTAACCCCTCCCATCAATCTCTAAAAAACATCCAGTCCCAGCTCCCCTCAACCCCACCCCTCCATCTCTAAACACCATCCAGTCCCATCTCCCCTTAACCCATCCCCTCTATCTCTAAACACCATCCAGTCCCATCTCCCTTAACCCATCTTTTCTATCTCTAAACACCATCCAGTCCCATCTCTCCTTAACCCATCCCCTCTATCTCTAAACACCATCCAGTCCCAACCTTCAGCTCCATTAAACCCCTCCCCTCTATCTCTAAACACCATCCAGTCCCATCTCCCCTCAACCCCACCCCTCCATCTCTAAACACCATCCAGTCCCACCCTTCAGCTCCATTCAACCCTCCCATCAATCTCTAAACACCATCCAGTCCCAGCTCCCCTCAACCCCTCCCATCAATCTCTAAACACCATCCAGTCCCAGCTCCCTGTCTAACGACACACATCTGTGAAGCCATTCACAAATACTTGTAGTACCTTAAAATGGAGGGAACTTAACCCATCCCCTCTATCTCTAAACACCATCCAGTCCCATCTCTCCTTAACCCCTCCCCTCTATCTCTAAACACCATCCAGTCCCAGCTCCCCTCAACCCCTCCCCCTCATCTCTAAACACCATCCAGTCCCATCTCCCCTCAACCCAACCCCTCTATCTCTAAACACCATCCAGTCCCACCCTTCAGCTCCATTCAACCCCTCCCATCAATCTCTAAACACCATCCAGTCCCAAGCTTCAGCTCCATTCAGAACCAAAATATCTCTAAACACCATCCAGTCCCAAGCTTCAGCTCCATTCAGCCCCTCCCTCTATCTCTAAACACCATCCAGTCCCAAGCTTCAGCACCATTCAGCCCCTTTCTATCTCTAAACACCATCCAGTCCCACCCTTCAGCTCCATTCAACCCATCCCATCAATCTCTGAAAAAACATCCAGTCCCATCTCCCTTTAACCCCTCCCCTCTATCTCTAAACACCATCCAGTCCCATCTCCCCTTAACCCCTCCCCTCTATCTCTAAACACCATCCAGTCCCATCTCCCTTAACCCATCCCCTCTATCTCTAAACACCATCCAGTCCCATCTTCCTTAACCCCTCCCCTCTATCTCTAAACACCATCCAGTCCCAGCTCCCCTCAACCCCTCCCCTCTATCTCTAAACACCATCCAGTCCCATCTCCCCTCAACCCAACCCCTCTATCTCTAAACACCATCCAGTCCCACCCTTCAGCTCCATTCAACCCCTCCCATCAATCTCTAAACACCATCCAGTCCCAGCTCCCCTCAACCCCTCCCATCAATCTCTAAACACCATCCAGTCCCAGCTCCCCTTAACCCATCCCCTCTATCTCTAAACACCATCCAGTCCCATCTCTCCTTAATCTATCTCTAAACACCATCCAGTCCCAGTTCCCCTCAACCCCTCCCCTCTATCTCTAAACACCATCCAGTCCCATCTCCCCTCAACCCATCCCCTCTATCTCTAAACACCATCCAGTCCCAACCTTCAGCTCCATTCAACCCCTCCCATCAATCTCTAAACACCATCCAGTCCCAGCTCCCCTCAACCCCTCCCATCAATCTCTAAACACCATCCAGTCCCAGCTCCCCTCAACCCCTCCCATCAATCTCTAAACACCATCCAGTCCCATCTCCCCTTAACCCCTCCCCTCTATCTCTAAAACCATCCAGTCCCACCCTTCAGCTCCATTCAACCCCTCCCATCAATCTCTAAACACCATCCAGTCCCAGCTCCCCTCAACCCACCCCTCTATCTCTAAACACCATCCAGTCCCACCCTTCAGCTCCATTCAACCCATCCCATCAATCTCTCAACACCATCCAGTCCCAGCTCCCCTCAACCCCACCCCTCCATCTCTAAACACCATCCAGTCCCATCTCCCCTTAACCCCTCCCCTCCATCTCTAAACACCATCCAGTCCCAACCTTCAGCTCCATTCAACCCCTCCCCTCTATCTCTAAACACCATCCAGTCCCATCTCTCCTTAACCCCTCCCCTCTGTCTCTCAACATCATCCATTTCTATATGCCATATATTTTTCAACTGTGCTGTGATGCTTCACATTAAGTACTGAACCTTTCTATTCTCATAGCTTCTACAGATTATAAAATATTGAAAAATATATATTTTTTTAGCTAAAATTATTATTATATAATTGATCGATTGACTATGACTTTTCAGAATGCCCAGAATTGCTATCTGCAGGGTTAGCTCTGGGTAAATGTTGAAATTGTTCAGCCATTCCTGGACCTGTGACCATAAACAAGCTACATATGGACAATACCAAAACAAATTATCCAATGATTCTGTCTCCTCGTAGCAAAATCTGCAGAGCTGGGAAGGTTGTATCTCCAATATGTATAGCATTCTATTGGTTGACAGTATTCTGTATAATAATTTAAAGTTTTGAATCTGCCGGCGTTTTAAGAATCAGCTCTTAAACCATGAGCCATGGAATCGGTACACTGAAAATCTCTACACAGCTATTTTGAAAGACCAATGATGGTCTCTAATGCTTACAGACACGTTCCTTACATTTTCCCACCTTCCACTTTCCTCCTCCTTTTTTGCAGTAATGCTGCAATTAGTTGGTTGTAATTTTGGGTAGAGCAGACATTTCCATATGTCTTTGTTAGCTGCATGTGTGACATAACTCCAGCAGTCCTATTTATGATATAATTTACAAATATGATACATTTTTTATATAGACAAAATAGGGTTTTTAGTTCCAAATGAAATTGAATGTTTTTTTCTCATGTACATTTTAAAAATATTTATCTTGGTCTAGGCAAGACCATAAGGAAATACGTCAATTATGATATTGCTACTGAGTGGTGCAGCAGTTTAAGGCACTACATCTCAGTGCAAGAGGTATCACGACAGTTCCTGGTTCAAATCTAGGCTGTATCACATCTGGCTGTGATTGGTAGTCCCATAGGGCTGAGCATAATTGGCCCAGCGTCGTCCAGGTAGAGCGTCAATGTAAATAAGAACTTGTTCTTAACTGAATAAAGGTTCAATTTAAAAAAAAAAGAGTTCATCAAAGTGATTTATCTAAAAATAGAAAGGCATTTTCCATGGTAGCATGATCTTATCTATTTTTGCTAACGTTCTATAAAAATGTATTGGAGTGAAATCATGTACGTCTTTCGGGATATGTATACCGAGTATATCCACATCACCATCAGACTATTTTATCGGTAAACTACATGGTAATGTAAAAGTTGTATTTTTTTTTGTGATCCAATACGTAATATGGTGCAGTTATCATAATTTGGTTTTAATCCAGAGAGGAAAGAAAAATGATCTAGATCCTCTAAGAGTCTGTAGAGGGATTCTAATTGTGGTTTTAAAAGAAAACATGAATCATAAGTGTTCAATGACACCTTTGGTTTTAAGCCATGGATTTCTAGCCCCTTGATATTATTGTTGGATCAGATTTCTATAGTTAACTTTCAATGGCCATAATAAATAGATATGCCTATAGTGGACAACCTTGTTTTACTCCTCTTGACAGTTTAAATATTTCTGAGAAGTAGCCATTATTTACTATTTTACACCTAAGGTTACTACATTGCTACATTATAAATGACAGTCTAAATCTTTATCTTTATTTACACCTAGGGTTACTACCTTATAAATTATTTTACAAGGCATTCTCCTAAATTTAAATAATCCAGGGATGTATATTTAAACTCCAGTCGTACTTTTTCAAATGTCTTTTCAAAGTCAGCTAATAATCCAGGGATGTATATTTAAACTCCAGTCGTACTTTTTCAAATTACTTTTCAAAGTCAGCTAATAATCCAGGGATGTATATTTAAACTCCAGTCGTACTTTTTCAAATGTCTTTTCAAAGTCAGCTATGGGTACCAGGCCTGGTTTCCCAGATTTTTCATAGCGTTCTATTGTTTCCAGTACTTGCCTTATATACATTTACATTTACATTTAAGTCATTTAGCAGACGCTCTTATCCAGAGCGACTTACAACTCAAATGTATCTTCTTCTCATGAATAACGTCCGACCGTACCTTTTAAATTACACACATAAACACACGTTTGGTATACTTCCACTGGTATGGTTAAAACATGCTAATAACACTCCTCTGAGTATATAAACAAACGTTTGGTATACTTCCACTGGTATGGTTAAAACATGCTAATAACACTCCTCTGAGTATATAAACAAACGTTTGGTATACTACCACTGGTATGGTTAAAACATGCTAATAACACTCCTCTGAGTATATAAACAAACGTTTGGTATACTACCACTGGTATGGTTAAAACATGCTAATAACACTCCTCTGAGTATATAAACAAACGTATTTGGTATACTACCACTGGTATGGTTAAAACATGCTAATAACACTCCTCTGAGTATATAAACAAACGTTTGGTATACTACCACTGGTATGGTTAAAGCATGCTAATAACACTCCTCTGAGTATATAAACAAACGTTTGGTATACTACCACTGGTATGCCATCCAGCCCTGGACTTTTCCCAGATGTAATGATGCAAAAGTTTTTAATTGCATCAAGAAGTTCCTCCTCTGTAATTTGGCCTTCACTTCAGTCTTTCTGTAGAGCTGTTAATTTTACATTATTAATAGAAAAATATCTATACAATTAGCTTCGGTTGGAGGAGATGGAGGAGACTGAATTGAAAACATGTGTTTAAAGTTCTTTGCTTCCTCTTTCAAAATATAATTTGGGGAATCACGAGTGACTCCGTCATTTCTAACAAGTTTTAGTAAATTATTTTTGGTGGCATTTCTATGTTGAAGATTAAAAAATAATTTGGTGCATTTTTCCCCATATTCCATCCAGTTGTCTTTATTATTATAAAATATTACACTTTATCATTGTTGAATATGTTCCTCCATTTCTTCCCTCTAACTTATTTTGAGCCTCTATGGTACAGGTTTATTGCTCTCTATCTGTTCTGTCCTTCTATTACCTCTATTACCTTGTTAGTATGGACCTTTGACCTAAATTGTTTTTATTTTAGAGATGAGTACTGAATTGCATGGCCTCTAAAGGCACATTTAAAAGTGTCCCGTACAACTTTGCGCTGTTACCTGAACGCCCATCTGCGGTCCACTAACCGTTGGCTGTCTTATCGGCTGCTGTCTGAATAGGTCCATCGGACAATTTTTCTTGGGTCACTATAACTATATCTATTTTGCCAATTGGATTGGTGCCCTCTACCACACGGAACCCCACTAATCTACCAACGGAAACGCACAAGGTGGCTAAAAACAGACTTCCATCCTCTGCCAGCTTGCTACTTGCTACCCATGGACCGGCTAGCTGTTTGAATCACCGTGACCCCAACCAACCTCACTACTCACTGGACCCTTATGTTCACTTGACTAAGCATGCCTCTCCTTAATGTCAATATGCCTTGTCCATTGCTGTTCTGGTTAGTGTTTATTGGCTTATTTCACTGTAGAGCCTCTTGCCCTGCTCATTATACCTTATCCAATCTTTCACCCACACATGCGATGCAACCACCACCCACGCATGCGATGACATCACCTGGTTTCAATGAGGTTTCTAGAGACACAATCTCTCATCATCACTCAATACCTAGGTTTACCTCCACTGTATTCACATCCTACCATACCTTTGTCTGTACATTATACCTTGAAGCTATTTTATCGCCTCCAGAAACCTGCTACTTTTACTCTCTGTTCCAAACGTACTTGACGACCAATTCTAATAGGTTTTAGCCGTACCCTTATCCTACTCCTCCTCTATTCCTCTGGTGATGTAGAGGTGAATCCAGGCCCTGCAGTGCCTAGCTCCACTCCTATTCCCCAGGTGCTTTCTTTTGATTACTTCTGTAACCGCAATAGCCTTGGTTTCATGCATGTTAACATTAGAAGCCTAACTACAACATTTTCAGACAAGATAGAAACAACCAAAAGAGGGCGGTGTTGCAATCTAATGCAAAGATAGCCTGCAGAGTTCTGTCCTGCTATCCAGGTCTGTATCCGAACAATTTGAACTTCTACTTTTAAAAATCAACCTCTCTAAAAACAAGTCTCTCACCATTGCCGCCTGCTATAGACCACCCTCTGCCCCCAGCTGTGCTCTGGACACCATATGTGAACTGATTGCCCCCCATCTATCTTCAGAACTCATGCTGCAAGGTGACCTAAACTGGGACATGCTTAACACCGCAGCCATCCTACAATCTAAGCTTGATGCCCTCAATCTCACACAAATTATCAATGAACCTACCAGGTACTACGCCAAAGCCATAAAAACACAGGCACCCTCATAGATATCATCCTAACCAACTTGTCCTCTAAATACAATTTTGCTGTTTTCAACCAAGATCTCAGCGATCACTGCCTCATTGCCTGCATCAGTAATGGGTCAGCGGTCAAACGACCTCCACTCATAACTGTCAAACGCTCCCTGAAACACTTCAGCAAACAGGCCTTTGTAATCGACCTGACCCGGGTATCCTGGAAGGATACTGACCTCATCCCATCAGCAGAGGATGCCTGGTTATTCTTTTTAAATGCCTTCCTCACCAACTTAAATAAGCATGCCCCATTCAAGAAATTTAGAACCAGGAACAGATATAGCCCTTGGTTCTCTCCAGACCTGACTGCACTTAACCAACACAAAAACATCCTGCATTAGCATCAAACAGCCCCCGTGATATGCAACTTTTCAGGGAAGTTAGAAACCAATATACACAGTCAGTTAGAAAAGCCAAGGTTAGCTTCAAGCAGAAGTTTGCTTCCTGCAACACAAACTCAAAAAAGTTCTGGGACACTGTAAAGTCCATGGAGAATAAGAACACCTCCTCCCAGCTGCCAACTGCACTGGGATAGGAAATTCTGTCACCACCGATAAATCGAATATAATTGATAATTTCAATAAGCATTTTTCTACAGCTGGCCATGCTTTCCACCTGGTTACCCCTACCCCGGGCAACAGCACTGTACCCCCCACAGCAACTTGCCCATTCCTTCCCCATTTCTCCTTCTCCCAAATCCAGTCAGCTGATGTTCTGAAAGACCTGCACAATCTGGACCCCTACAAATCAGCCAGGCTAGACAATCTCGATCCTCTCTTTCTAAAACTATCTGCCGAGATTGTTGCATCCCCTATTACTAGCCTGTTCAACCTCTCTTTCGTATCGTTTGAGTTCCCAAAAGATTGGAAAGCTGCTGCGGTTATCCCCCTCTTCAAAGGGGGTGACACCCTAGACCCAAACTGTTAAAGACCTATATATATCCTACCATTGTCTTTCTAAAGTCTTCGAAAGCCAAGTTATCAAACAGATTACCGACCATTTTGAATCCCACCGTACCTTCTCCGCTATGCAATCTGGTTTCAGAGCTGGACATGGGTGAACCTCAGCCACGCTCAAGGTCCTAAACGACATCATATCCGCCATCGATAAGAGACATTACTGTGCAGCCATTTTCATCAACCTGGCCAAGACTTTCAACTCTGTCAATCACCACATCCTCATCGGCAGACTCGATAGCCTTGCTTTCTCAAATCATTGCCTCGCCTGGTTCACCAACTACTTCTCTGATAGAGTTCAGTGTGTCAAATCTGAGGGCCTGTTGTCAGAGCCTCTACAGTCTCTATGGGGGTGCCACAGGGTTCAATTCTTGGGCTGACTCTCTTCTCTGTATAAATCAATGATGTCGCTCTTGCTGCGGGCGATTCCCTGATCCACCTCTACGCAGACGACACCATTCTATATACATCTGGCCCTTCTTTGGACACTGTGTTAAGAACCCTCCTGACGAGATTCAATGCCATACAACACTCCTTCCATGGCCTCCAACTGCTCTTAAAGTAAAACTAAATGCATGCTTTTCAACCGATCACTGCCTGCAACTGCCTGCCTGTCCAACATCACTACTCTGGACGGCTCTGATTTAGAATACGTGGACAACTACAAATACCTAGGTGTCTGGTTAGACTGTAAACTCTCCTTGCAGATTCACATTAAACATCTCCAATCCAAAGTTAAATCTAGAATCGGCTTCCTATTTCGCAACAAAGCATCACTCATGCTGCCAAACATACCCTCGTAAAACTGACCATCCTACCGATCCTCGACTTCGGCAATGTCATCTACAAAATAGCCTCCAACACTCTACTCAATAAATTGGATGCAGTCTATCACAGTGCCATCCATTTTGTCACCAAAGCCCCATATACTACCCAACACTGTGACCTGTTTCATACTCGTCGCCAAACCCACTGGCTCCAGGTCATCTACAAGACCCTGCTAGGTAAAATCCCCCCCTTATCTCAGCTCGCTGGTCACCATAGCAGCATCCACCTGTAGCACGTGCTCCAGCAGGTATATATCTCTGGTCTCCCCCAAAACCAATTCCTCCTTTGGCCATCTCTCCTTCCAGGTCTCTGCTGCCAATGACTGGAACGAACTACAAAAATCTCTGAAACTGGAAACACTTATCTCCCTCACTAGCTTTAAGCACCATCAGAGCAGCTCACAGATTACTGCACCTGTACATAGCCCATCTATAATTTAGCCCAAACAACTGCCTCTTTCCCTACTGTATTTATTTATTTTGCTCTTTTGCACGCCATTATTTATATTTATACTTTGCACATTGTTCCACTGCAAATCTACCGTTCCAGTGTTTTACTTGCTATATTGTATTTACTTTGCCACCATGGCCTTTTTTTGCCTTTACCTCCCTTATCTAACCTCATTTCCTCACATTGTATATAGACCTATTTGTCTACTGTATTATTGACTGTATGTTTGTTTTACTCCATGTGTAACTCTGTGCTGTTGTATGTGTTGAACTGCTTTGCTTTATCTTGTCCAGGTCACAATTGTAAATGAGAACTTGTTCTCAACTGGCCTACCTGGTTAAATAAAGGTGTTCTCAACTGGCCTACCTGGTTAAATAAAGGTGTTCTCAACTGGCCTACCTGGTTAAATAAAGGTGTTCTCAACTGGCCTACCTGGTTAAATAAATGTGTTCTCAACTGGCCTACCTGGTTAAATAAAGGTGTTCTCAACTGGGCCTACCTGGTTAAGTAAAGGTGTTCTCAACTGGCCTACCTGATTAAATAAAGGTGTTCTCAACTGGCCTACCTGATTAAATAAATGTGTTCTCAACTGGCCTACCTGGTTAAATAAAGGTGTTCTCAACTGGCCTACCTGGTTAAATAAAGGTGTTCTCAACTGGCCTACCTGGTTAAATAAAGGTGTTCTCAACTGGCCTACCTGGTTAAATAAATGTGTTCTCAACTGGCCTACCTGGTTAAATAAAGGTGTTCTCAACTGGCCTACCTGGTTAAATAAAGGTGTTCTCAACTGGCCTACCTGGTTAAATAAAGGTGGAATAAAAAAGAAAAGAAAAGAAGGAAAATAAGGTTTGCTGTACCTCTGTTATGTCTGAGAAAGTTATCCTCCAATAGGATCCAACAAGTCATCATCCAATAGGATCCAACAAGTTATCATCCAATAGGATCCAACAAGTCATCATCCAATAGGATCCAACAAGTCATCATCCAATAGGATCCAACAAGTTATCCTCCAATAGGATCCAACAAGTTATCCTCCAATAGGATCCAACAAGTTATCCTCCAATAGGCTTTAATTCCATGTCAAATATTCTCGCTCACGCGGAAATTCAGTAAGAATAATTTATTTGCCAATTATCTGATGGTCCGACCACATTTTATCCCCTATCAAAACCTTTTATAACTTTTGGTGCTAACTAGAATGACATAAGAAAGAAGTCAAGAGGACGATCTCACTAGGTCAGGATATTAAACCTCCTCCATATATATCTCACTAGGTCAGGATATTAAATCTCCATATATATCTCACTAGGTCAGGATATTAAACCTCCTCCATATATATCTCACTAGGTCAGGATATTAAACCTCCTCCATGTATATCATCACTAGGTCAGGATATTAAACCTCCAATATATCTCACTAGGTCAGGATATTAAACCTCCATGTATATCTCACTAGGTCAGGATATTAAACCTCCTCCATGTATATCTCACTAGGTCAGGATATTAAACCTCCTCCATGTATATCTCATTAGGTCAGTGTATTTCCTCCATGTATATCTCACTAGGTCAGGATATTAAACCTCCATTATATCTCACTAGGTCAGGATATTAAACCTCCATGTATATCTTTAGGTCAGGATATTAAACCTCCATGTATATCTCACTAGGTCAGGATATTAAACCTCCTCCATGTATATCTCACTAGGTCAGGATATTAAACCTCCTCCATGTATATCTCACCAGGTCAGGGTATTAAACCTCCTCCATGTATATCTCACCAGGTCAGGTATTAAACCTCCTCCAAGTATATCTCACTAGGTCAGGATATTAAACCTCCTCCATGTATATCTCACTAGGTCAGGATATTAAACCTCCTCCATGTATATCTCACTAGGTCAGGATATTAAACCTCCTCCATGTATATCTCACTAGGTCAGGATATTAAACCTCCATGTATATCTCACTAGGTCAGGATATTAAACCTCCATGTATATCTCACTAGGTCAGGATATTAAACCTCCATGTATATCTCACTAGGTCAGGATATTAAACCTCCATGTATATCTCACTAGGTCAGGATATTAAACCTCCATGTATATCTCACTAGGTCAGGATATTAAACCTCCATGTATATCTCACTAGGTCAGGATATTAAACCTCCTCCATGTATATCTCACTAGGTCAGGATATTAACCTCCTCCATGTTTATCTCACTAGGTCAGGATATTAAACCTCCTCCATGTATATCTCACTAGGTCAGGATATTCAACCTCCTCCATGTATATCTCACTAGGTCAGGATATTAAACCTCCTTCGTGTATATCTCACAAGGTCAGGATATTAAACCTCCTCCATGTATATCTCACTAGTTCAGGATATTAAACCTCCTTGTATATCTCACTAGGTCAGGATATTTCCTTGTATATCTCACTAGGTGGATATTAAACCTCCTTGTGATTTCCTTACAAGGTCAGGGTGATATTTCCTCCATGTATATCTCACTAGGTCATGCGGATATTAAAGTTTCCATGTGATATCTCACTAGGTCAGGATATTAAACCTTTGTATAATAGGTCAGGATATTAAACCTCCATATATCCACTAGTTCCATTATATCCATGACATTCATGATTTCCTTAAGAGCGTGAGGGTGGTAGTTTGTAATGTGATTTCCTTAAGAGCATGAGGGTGGTAGTTTGTAATGTGATTTCCTTAAGAGCGTGAGGGTGGTAGTTTGTAATGTGATTTCCTTAAGAGCGTGCGGGTGGTAGTTTGTAGTGTGATTTCCTTTCCGGTTAGCAGTTAATTATTCCATAACAATAACCCCAAAGCACATACGGGGGAGAAAATGTATTTGTTAAAAGAAAAGAAAATCATAGTTATTATGCTGGAAAGTAGATAGCAGATGTTAATAATTCTACACAGAACAGAGGAACAGGAAGTAATTTATAACACAACCCGAGCCTGTGGTTGACCAATTAGAATTCCTTTCAATAAAACGGGGCCAATGGCCAAATAACAAGAATCCTGTTTCAGGCTCAATGTATAAACAATTTAGACGAATGACAACTTGACATGTCGCTATGAGTCCCTGACTGAAATTCCTCCCCTGTCTCTGACCCATTAATCATTAATTCCCTATTACAGGAAAACCACTATTTCCATTGATTGTTAATTCCCTCTGCGTTGTGTCTTAAAAATATTCTGAAAGTCCATTGAGGTATTTAAAACAGTATTAAAATCTCGCACCATAATAATAGAGTATTTTATTTGCTTGCAGGGTTGATCATTTATTATAAATATTTTCAAGAAAGTAGGATCATCATTATTTGGTCAGTAAAGGTTTATGTGCCTGTTCTGTTTGTACAATAACAACATTATTTATTATATTATATATACATTATATGTTATTGTTTTCAAATCATCCATCTATCTTGAGGACCTATATGGACAATTTGCATATTCGGATCAAAATCATCCATTTTGAATTTCTTTGAAATATATTTCACCCCCCCGGTCCATTTTCCACACCATCTAAAATTGTTGAATGCGTTTTCTGTAAACAATAGATATTATATTCTTTTTTCTTTGAGACGGATAAATATTGTTGCTCTTTTCTCACTATCTGCTAAGCCATTACACTTTTAGCTGGCTATACTTATTTCACCATTTCATAATGATGAGATAATGAGATAATGAAGCGATTTATTATAATATATGTTTGTAAATGTACCATTAATTTTACATAGTCATGTTTTCAATTTGCTGGCATGATATTTGCATTTATTTTACCATTGCTCTCCACTATTCCACCGGCTAAAGCCCCTCCAAAGTCGGGTTGCCATCCCAGTGACCGACAGACCGCCCCAGTCCTCCGGATCCCAGGGCCCCCCCTCAAATCCCAGGCCCCCCTAGAGACCAGGACCCATCCTTGGAAAAGAGCACACAGTGCTCGATGTCTATAATGTGAGAAGTTAGCATAGCAGACTAGATGTCTATAATGTGAGAAGTTAGCATAGCAGACAGACTATAATGTAGATGTCATATAGATGTCTATAATGTGAGAAGTTAGCATAGCAGACTAGATGTCTATAATGTGTGAAGTTAGCATAGCAGACTAGATGTCTATAATGTGAGAAGTTAGCATAGCAGACTAGATGTCTATAATAGCAGACTAGATGTCTATAATGTGGGATGTTAGCATAGCAGACTAGATGTCTATAATGACTAGATGAAGTGGGATGTTAGCATAGCTATAATGTGGGATGTTAGAATAGCAGACTAGATGTCTATAATGTCAGAAGTTAGCATAGCAGACTAGATGTCTATAATGTGGGAGTTAGCATAGCAGATTAGATGTCTATAATGTGGGATGTTAGCATAGCAGACTAGATGTCTATAATGTGGGAAGCTAGCATAGCAGACTAGATGTCTATAATGTGGGATGTTAGCATAGCAGACTAGATGTCTATAATGTGGGATGTTAGCATAGCAGACTAGATGTCTATAATGTCAGAAGTTAGCATAGCAGACTAGATGTCTATATGTGGGATGTTGGGATGTTAGCATAGCAGACTAGATGTCTATAATGTGTGAAGCTATCATAGCAGACTAGATGTCTATAATGTGTGAAGTTAGCATAGCAGACTAGATGTCTATAATGTGAGAAGTTAGCATAGCAGACTAGATGTCTATAATGTGGGATGTTAGCATAGCAGACTAGATGTCTATAATGTGGGATGTTAGCATAGCAGACTAGATGTCTATAATGTGGGAAGCTAGCATAGCAGACTAGATGTCTATAATGTGGGATGTTAGCATAGCAGACTAGATGTCTATAATGTGGGATGTTAGCATAGCAGACTAGATGTCTATAATGTCAGAAGTTAGCATAGCAGACTAGATGTCTATAATGTGGGATGTTAGCATAGCAGACTAGATGTCTATAATGTGGGATGTTAGCATAGCAGACTAGATGTCTATAATGTGGGATGTTAGCATAGCAGACTAGATGTCTATAATGTCAGAAGTTAGCATAGCAGACTAGATGTCTATAATGTGGGATGTTAGCATAGCAGACTAGATGTCTATAATGTGGGATGTTATAATGATGTCTATAATGGATGTTAGCATAGCAGACTAGATGTCTATAATGTGGGATGTTAGCATAGCAGACTAGCTGTCTATAATGTGGGATGTTAGCATAGCAGACTAGATGTCTATAATGTGGGATGTTAACATAGCAGACTAGATGTCTATAATGTGAGAAGTTAGCATAGCAGACTAGATGTCTATAATGTGAGAAGTTAGCATAGCAGACTTGATGTCTATAATGTGTGAAGTTAGCATAGCAGACTAGATGTCTATAATGTGGGAAGTTAGCATAGCAGACTAGATGTCTATAATGTGGGATGTTAGCATAGCAGACTAGATGTCTATAATGTGGGATGTTAGCATAGCAGACTAGATGTCTATAATGTGTGAAGTTAGCATAGCAGACTAGATGTCTATAATGTGGGAAGCTAGCATAGCAGACTAGATGTCTATAATGTGGGATGTTAGCATAGCAGACTAGATGTCTATAATGTGGGATGTTAGCATAGCAGACTAGATGTCTATAATGTGGGATGACATAGCAGACTAGATGTCTATAATGTGTTAGCATAGCAGACTAGATGTCTATAATGTGGGATGTTAGCATAGCAGACTAGCTGTCTATAATGTGGGATGTTAGCATAGCAGACTAGATGTCTATAATGTGGGATGTTAACATAGCAGACTAGATGTCTATAATGTGAGAAGTTAGCATAGCAGACTAGATGTCTATAATGTGGGATGTTAGCATAGCAGACTAGATGTCTATAATGTGGGATGTTAGCATAGCAGACTAGATGTCTATAATGTGGGATGTTAGCATAGCAGACTAGATGTCTATAATGTCAGAGGTTAGCATAGCAGACTAGATGTCTATAATGTGGGATGTTAGCATAGCAGACTAGCTGTCTATAATGTGGGATGTTAGCATAGCAGACTAGATGTCTATAATGTGGGATGTTAACATAGCAGACTAGATGTCTATAATGTTAGCATAGCAGACTAGATGTCTATAATGTGGGATGTTAGCATAGCAGACTAGATGTCTATAATGTGGGATGTTAGCATAGCAGACTAGATGTCTATAATGTCAGAGGTTAGCATAGCAGACTAGATGTCTATAATGTGGGATGTTAGCATAGCAGACTAGATGTCTATAATGTGGGAAAAGAGCACACAGTGCCACCCACAGAACAGAAGCAGATCATTGGCTAAAAGTATGTCCATTGCTCTCACCTCAATTTGTTTATACATAGCCATTAAATTATATATATTAAATATCTCATGTATTTTACTTTATATCATTAATAATTAATATGCGTAATAAAGTTGTCAATTGGTGCAAAAGATTGCTACCTATAACTAAGAATTATATTACATTTTTGCTTGCTCCTATCTATTATTTTAGCAAACAATTATTGTGATTCCTACTATATTGTCCCTAACATCCTTACCCCCTTAGCCAGCCTGCCAACTTAGTGGAGTCTGCCATGAGCACAATCAGTGTAGTCAGCTCAGCTATCCCCATTGAGACTGTGTCTGTGCCTCGATCTAGGTTGGGCAAAACGAAACATGTTGGTGTTCGCCTTAGCAATCTCACTGGACTTAAGACCTCCTCCATTCCTGTCGTTATTGTAAAAAATTGTGATATCTCACATCTCAAAATAGGGCTGTTAAGGTGAATGAAAAGGCACAGAAGCGACAAACCACCCTTGCTGTCTCTACCTAGCCAGTTCCCCTCTCTCCACTGGGATTCTCTGCCTTTATTAACCCTATTACTGACTCAACTCCAGCCACTTTAATAATGGGAATTGATGGGAAACGATGTAAATATATCACTAGCCACTTTAAACAATGCTACCTTACATAATGTTACTTACCCTACATTATTCATCTCATATGCATACGTATATACTGTACTCTATTTCATCGACTGCATCCTTATGTAATACATGTATCACTAGCCACTTTAACTATGCCACTTTGTTTACATACTCATCTCATATGTATATACTGTACTCGATACCATCTACTGTATCTTGCCTATGCTGCTCTGTACCATCACTCATTCATATATCCTTATGTACATATTCTTTATCCCCTTACACTGTGTATAAGACAGTAGTTTAGGAATTGTTAGTTAGATTACTTGTTGGTTATTACTGCATTGTCGGAACAAGAAGCACAAGCATTTCGCTACACTCGCATTAACATCTGCTAACCATGTGTATGTGACAAATAAAATTTGATTTGATTTGATTCGATTTTACAGGGGCTGAGTCACTGGCTTACTTGTGCTCTTCCATGCCATTGCTAGGAGAGGTGCATCACTTGAGTGGGTTGAGTCACTGACGTGGTCTTCCTGTCTGGGTTGGCTCCCACCCTTGGGTTCGTGCCATATGAGAGATCTTCGTGGGCTATACTCGGCCTTCTCTCAGGGTAGTAAGTTGGTGGTTGAAGATATCCCTCTAGTGGTGTGTGGGCTGTGCTATTGGCAAAGTGGGTGGGGTTATGTCCTCCCTATTTGGCCCTGTCCGGGGATGTCATCGGATGGGGCCACAGTGTCTCCTGACCCCTCCTGTCTCAGCCTCCAGTATTTATGCTGCAATAGTTTATGTGTCGGGGGCTAGGGTCAGTCTGTTATATCTGGAGTATTTCTCCTGTCTTATCTGGTGTCCTGTGTGAATTTAAGTATGCAACCTCTAATTCTCTCTCTTTCTCTCTCTCTTTCTCTCTCTTTATTTTTCTCTCTCTTTCTCTTCCGTCGGAGGACCTGAGCCCTTGGACCGTAACTCAGGACTATCTGGCCTGATGACTCCTTGCTGTTCCCAGTACACCTGGCCGTGCTGCTGCTCCAGTTTCAACTGTTCTGCCTGCTATGGAACACTGACCTGTTCACCGGATGTGCCACCTGTCCCGGACCTGCTGTTTTCGACTCTCTCTGTATCTAACTCTAAATGATCTGCTCTGAAAAGCCAACTGATATTTACTCCTGAGGTGCTGACCTGTTGCACATTCGACAACCACTGTGATTATTATTATTTGACACTGCTGGTTAACCAATGAACGTTTGAACATCTTGGCCATGTTCTGTTATAATCTCCACCCGGCACAGCCAGAAGAGGACTGGCCACACCTCATAGCCTGGTTCCTCTCTAGGTTCCTTCCTAGGTTTTTGCCTTTCTAGGGAGTTTTTCCTTGCCACCGTGCGACTACATCTGCATTGCTTGCTGTTTGGGGTTTTAGGCTGGGTTTCTGTACAGCACTTTGAGACATCAGCTGATGTAAAAAGGGCTTTATAAATACATTTGGTTGATATAGAACAATTGGTTCTATTACTGATTGAAACATTTTGAGCCAGATTCTAACTGGAATTTCGATTTAAATGTTCCTTTTAATGCGATTATCTTCTTTCTTTGTCCCTCAGCACATTCACAGCCATGTAAAAGCTACCTGTGTTGCTGACATTTAGTCCTAGATACGTGTTTGTTAATAGAACTGTGTCTAAATATAATTTAGATTTGTCTTCCTGATTTCCCAAACCGCTTTTGTAATGTTGTTATATTAGTTGTTGTTTTTTAGGTTAACTGTCAGAGCCCAGGTCTGACAGAACCTATGCAGATGATCTAGATGCTTCTGTAACCCCTCCTTAGTGGGAGACAGCAGCACCAGGTCATCTGCTTTCAGCAGACACTCGATTTCAGTGTTGTGTAGGGTGAGACCAGGTGCTGCAGTTCCTTCTGATGTTTTTGATAATTAGTTAATGCACATGTTAAATAGTGTTGGACTTATTGAGCAGCCCTGTTTCCCTCCCCGTCCCTGAGAGAAGTCTGTTGGCTTAGGGTCAATTTTAACCACAGATTTGATTTTAGTGTACATTGATTTAACAACATCATATGATTTCCCTCCAATACCACGTTCTATTAGTTTATAATAAAAAAAAGACCTTCAGCTGTGTTGCAAGGCTGCTGTCCTGCTCTGTCCTCACCTTGGTTAGGAGCTCCTCTAAGGTGTGGATGTCTGGTTGCTCTTTGCTCACACTCTCCCTCAGCAGGACAACCTTCCCCTCCAGTCTGGTGAACTCATCCCTCATGGCATCTATGGTGGTGAGGAGGGCCACCTTCCCCTCCAGTCTGGTGAACTCATCCCTCATGGCATCTATGGTGGTGAGGAGGGCCACCTTCCCCTCCAGTCTGGTGAACTCATCCCTCATGGCATCTATGGTGGTGAGGAGGGCCACCTTCCCCTCCAGTCTGGTGAACTCATCCCTCATGGCATCTATGGTGGTGAGGAGGGCCACCTTGAGGAGGGCCCCTCCAGTCTGGTGAACTCATCCCTCATGGCATCTATGGTGGTGAGGAGGGCCACCTTCCCCTCCAGTCTGGTGAACTCATCCCTCATGGTAGCCATGGTGGTGAGGAGGGCCACCTTCCCCTCCAGTCTGGTGAACTCATCCCTCATGGCATCTATGGTGGTGAGGAGGGCCACCTTCCCCTCCAGTCTGGTGAACTCATCCCTCATGGCATCTATGGTGGTGAGGAGGGCCACCTTCCCCTCCAGTCTGGTGAACTCATCCCTCATGGCATCTATGGTGGTGAGGAGGGCCACCTTCCCCTCCAGTCTGGTGAACTCATCCCTCATGGTAGCCATGGTAGTGAGGAAGGCCTGAGCCTGCTCAGCACTGAGGGGGGGGTCGCTCTCCTCCTGGGGCGTGGCCTCCACTATGGTGGGAAGAGAGGTGCTGGATGTACCTTCTGGGGGGGAGTGGGGACATGATGCCTGTGGGCTACTGATGCTGCTGCTCTATTCTGCTGCACCGTTGCCATGGAAACCGGTTTTGGTATGTCTGCTGTTGTTGCTAGCTAGGTCTACTTCAGCACAAAAACCAGCAAAAAAATTTAAAAAATCTTCACACAAAAAAAACTGAAGATATTTTTAACGTTGGAGTCCGTGTTACGTTTTGGTTTACTCACTCAATTTGTATTTGTTACGTAGTTATATTAACTCCTCTTGCGAGGTTTGTTCGAGCTCTATGTTTCTGGCTAGCTTGTTAGCCTGCTAGCTAGGTTCTTGTTGTGTAGCTAGAGAGAATTAAAACGTCTTAATTAGAGGCGCAAAGTTACTTTTTTTCTCTATTGTGATTGAATAGAGTTGTTGTTCATAATTTCTTGTCTTGAATTATTTTTTAGATTTGAGTGTTAATCAAAAAATAATAATAACCAGGAGCTCACGTTGAGCAGCATGTCTGTAGCTCTCTTTCTCTCTCTCCCTTTCCTCCTCTCTCTCTCTCCCTCCCTGTCTCCTTCTCCTCCTCTCACACACTCTCTCTCCCCTCACATTAGCATAGGGGACAGTCTCCGTTTTTGGTGGCTGGAGCTGTCCCCGATTTTTAAATGTGCGTTAAAAACAGACCGTGAAATTTTTTACTTGGCAAGAAAGACCGGGCAGCAGAATCTAGTCTGTACATAGTCAAAGCTCTCCTTAAGTTTGGGTTAGTCACAGTGGTCAGGTATTCTGCCACTGGTTAGGGCCAAATAGCATTCTAGTTGGCTCAGTTTTTTTGTTAATTATGTCCAATGTGTCAAGTGATTATCAATTTGCTTTCTCATGATTTGGTTGGGTCTAATTGTGTTGCTGTCCTGGGGCTCTGTGGGGTCTGTTTGTTTTTGTGAACAGAGCCCCAGGACCAGCTTGCTTAGGGGACTCTTCTCTTGGTTCATCTCTCTGTAGGTGATGGCTTTGTTATGGAAGGTTTGGGAATTGCCTCTTTTTAGGTGTTTGCTCTTTTCTGGATTTTTGATAATTAGCGGGTATCAGCCTAATTCTGCTCTACATGCATTATCTGGTGTTTTACGCTGTCCACAGAGGATATTTGTCTAGATGGAATTTGTATTTGACGTCCTGGAGACTGGACCTTTTTTGGAACACCATTATTTTGGTCTTACTGAGATGTACTGTCAGGGCCCAGGTCTGACAGAATCTGTGCAGAAGATCTAGGTGCTGCTGTAGACCCTCTTTGGTTGGTGACAGAAGCACCATATCATCAGCAAACAGTAGACATTTGACTTCAGATTCTATTAGGGCGAGGCCTCTCTCTCTCCCTCCCAACATATTGTTGTTGAAATTCCTCTAGATTCTGTATACCAGTGGGCCAGTCTTTGACTCTCTCTCTCTCTCTCTCTCTCTCTCTCTCTCTCTCTCTCTCTCTCTCTCTCTCTCTCTCTCTCTCTCTCTCTCTCTCTCTCTCTCTCTCTCTCTCTCTCTCTCTCTCTCTCTCTCTCTCTCTCTCTCTCTCTCTCTCTCTCTCACCTTGACATATAGCTGTTGGAACTCCTCTAGGTTCAGTATACCAGAGGGACAGTCTTTGAGGAAGCCCTTGTACCACTGCTTGAGCTCAGCCTCGTTGAACTCAGTACTCTTGGTGAGGTCATCCAGGACCTCTGGTGCCAGCTTACTGTTTCCTTTCCCCATCACAAAGTCTCCTCTCTGGAGAAATAAACAGGAGACACAAGGAATCACACCATGATGGAACAATAAACTGATAATTGTTGGGAATGCACACAATCAGTTGATTGATCAATAAATCAATCAATAATGGATTCAACCATCTCTGGAATACACACAAGCAATTAAGATACAATCCAATTACAAATCAATTATTCAATCAAATAGGAAATGCACAGAATCATATAATCAGATTAAGTCAAAGGAATATAATGAATATTGGGAGGCAGGCATGTACCCAAAAAGTGCTGTTCCTGTGTAGAGCAGCGCCCCCCAGATAGGGCTCGTACTGTGTAGAGCAGCGCCCCCCAGATATGGCTCGTACTGTGTAGAGCAGCGCCCCCCAGATAGGGCTCGTACTGTGTAGAGCACCTACCCCCAGATAGGGCTCGTACTGTGTAGAGCAGCTACCCCCAGATAGGGCTCGTACTGTGTAGAGCAGCGCCCCCCAGATAGGGCTCATACTGTGAAGAGCACCTACCCCCAGATAGGGCTCGTACTGTGTAGAGCAGCGCCCCCCAGATAGGGCTCGTACAGTGTAGAGCAGATGCCCCCAGATAGAGCTCGTACAGTGTAGAGCAGATGCCCCCAGATAGGGCTCGTACTGTGTAGAGCAGATGCCCCCCAGATAGGGCTCGTACAGTGTAGAGCAGATGCCCCCAGATAGGGCTTGTACTGTGTAGAGCAGATGCCCCCAGATAGGGCTCGTAATGTGTAGAGCAGATGCCCCCAGATAGGGCTCGTACAGTGTAGAGCAGATGCCCCCAGATAGGGCTTGTACTGTGTAGAGCAGATGCCCCCAGATAGGGCTCGTACTGTGTAGAGCAGATGCCCCCAGATAGGGCTCGTACTGTGTAGAGCAGCGCCCCCCAGATAGGGCTCGTACTGTGTAGAGCAGATGCCCCCAGATAGGGCTCGTACTGTGTAGAGCAGATGCCCCCAGATAGGGCTCGTACTGTGTAGAGCAGATGCCCCCAGATAGGGCTCGTACTGTGTAGAGCAGATGCCCCCAGATTGGGCTCGTACTGTGTAGAGCAGATGCCCCCAGATAGGGCTCGTAGAGCAGATGCCCCCAGATTGTGTAGAGCAGCGCCCCCCAGATAGGGCTCGTAATGTGTAGAGCAGATGCCCCCAGATTGGGCTCGTACTGTGTAGAGCAGCGCCCCCAGATAGGGCTTGTACTGTGTAGAGCAGATGCCCCCAGATAGGGCTCGTACTGTGTAGAGCAGATGCCCCCAGATAGGGCTCGTACTGTGTAGAGCAGATGCCCCCAGATAGGGCTCGTACTGTGTAAGGGAATTCACCCCCGTATTGAACAAAAATGAATGGCAAATTATTGGCATAGTACAAACCATGTACACATTGGTCAATACCACCCAAATCGGCGTTGATTCATGCAAAGTGTACTTCAAATGTCATATGGCTATTGCCAGTTGTAACACTTCAAAAATCCAACAGGTGGCGTGTGCGCTCCACCGTGGTTTTTCATATTGATATTGGACTCCAAGTCAACATCCAAAAGCCAAATTTTGAAAAAATTGATTTCATAGGAAGTCAGAAGTCAAAAGTCAAAAATTATAAAATTTCATAAAAAACTTCACACACCCCTTAAAAAAGTGCTTTCTGGACCGTTTTTCGAAATTCTTTCGCTTTTTTTGTCAATTACACATGTGTAAGAACTGTATGAATATACTTTTGTCCAATTTTATTATCATTATTTTTTTATTTTTTTTACTTGCGCATTATTGCATGTGTTTTGTCCTTCTGCAATATGATTTCATAGGAAGTCAGAAGTCAAAAGTCAATAATTGCAAAATTTCATAAAAAACTTCACACACCCCTAAAAAAGTGCTTTCTGGACCGTTTTTCGAAATTTTTTCAAATTTTGTGTCAATTACACACGTATAAGAACTGTATCAACATACTTTAGTCATATTTTATTATCATAATGTTTTTTTTCTTTTTTACTTGTGCATAAGGCATATGTTTTGTGGGGGCCAAATGTCATAAGAAATTTGACATGCTCAAAAATCCTTCAGAAATGCAAAATTGACTGGCCTGATGAACTCGGGATGGCCGGGCAGTGATTGTTGTTCCTTTCAATCACTCATGGTGTTGATTTCATCATGTCCATTTGTTTATGTTTTCTCACTTTTGCAAAGTCACTGTGCATTTGCAATATGGTTAACTGGGCATTCACCATCACCAATTTGTCATGCTAAAAATCATGCAGGAATGCAAAATTGACTGGATCGATGAACTCGGGATGGCTGGGCAGTGATTCTGGTACCTCTCCATCGCTCGTTTGGGTTGATTTCAGAATGTCACTTTTGGTGATGGTACCTCACTGTTAAAACATATTGCAAATGTTTTCTCACTTTTGCAAAGTCACTGTGCATTTGCCATATGGTTAACTGGGCATTCACCATCACCAATTTGTCATGCTATAAAAATCATGCAGGAATGCCAAATTGACTTGCCCGATGAACTCGGGATGGCTGGGCAGTGATTCTGGTACCTCTCCATCGCTCGTTTGGGTTGATTTCAGAATGTCACTTTTGGTGATGGTACCTCACTGTTAAAACATATTGCAAATGTTTTCTCACTTTTGCGAAGTCACTGTGCATTTGCCATATGGTTAACTGGGCATTCACCATCACCAATTTGTCATGCTATAAAATTCATGCAGGAATGCCAAATTGACTGGCCCGATGAACTCGGGATACCTGGGCAGTGATTCTGGTACCTCTCCATCGCTCGTTTGGGTTGATTTCAGAATGTCACTTTTGGTGATGGTACCTCACTGTTAAAACATATTGCAAATGTTTTCTCACTTTTGCAAAGTCACTGTGCATTTGCCATATGGTTAACTGGGCATTCACCATCACCAATTTGTCATGCTATAAAAATCATGCAGGAATGCCAAATTGACTTGCCCGATGAACTCGGGATGGCTGGGCAGTGATTCTGGTACCTCTCCATCGCTCGTTTGGGTTGATTTCAGAATGTCACTTTTGGTGATGGTACCTCACTGTTAAAACATATTGCAAATGTTTTCTCACTTTTGCGAAGTCACTGTGCATTTGCCATATGGTTAACTGGGCATTCACCATCACCAATTTGTCATGCTATAAAATTCATGCAGGAATGCCAAATTGACTGGCCCGATGAACTCGGGATACCTGGGCAGTGATTCTGGTACCTCTCCATCGCTCGTTTGGGTTGATTTCAGAATGTCACTTTTGGTGATGGTACCTCACTGTTAAAACATATTGCAAATGTTTTCTCACTTTTGCAAAGTCACTGTGCATTTGCCATATGGTTAACTGGGCATTCACCATCACCAATTTGTCATGCTATAAAAATCATGCAGGAATGCCAAATTGACATGCCCGATGAACTCGGGATGGCTCGGCAGTGATTCTGGTACCTCTCCATCGCTCATTAGGGTTGATTTCAGAATGTCCATTTGGTAATGTTTTCTCACCCTTTCAAAGTCACTGTGCATTTGCCATATGGTTAACTGGGCATTCACCATCACCAATTTGTCATGCTATAAAAATCATGCAGGAATGCCAAATTGACTGGCCCGATGAACTCGGGATGGCTGGGCAGTGATTCTGGTACCTCTCCATCGCTCGTTTGGGTTGATTTCAGAATGTCACTTTTGGTGATGGTACCTCACTGTTAAAACATATTGCAAATGTTGTCTCACTTTTGCAAAGTCACTGTGCATTTGCCATATGGTTAACTGGGCAGTCACCATCACCAATTTGTCATGCTATAAAAATCATGCAGGAATGCCAAATTGACTGGCCCGATGACCTCAGGATGGCTGGGCAGTGATACTGGTACCTCTCCATCGCTCGTTTGGGTTGATTTCAGAATGTCGCTTTTGGTGATGGTACCTCACTGTTAAAACATATTGCAAATGTTCCTTACTTTTGCAAAGTCACTGAAAATTTGTGCAGGAATGCCAAATTGACTGGCCCGATGAACTCGGGATGGCTCGGCAGTGATTCTGGTACCTCTCCATCGCTCATTAGGGTTGATTTCAGAATGTCCATTTGGTAATGTTTTCTCACCCTTTCAAAGTCACTGTGCATTTGCCATATGGTTAACTGGGCATTCACCATCACCAATTTGTCATGCTATAAAAATCATGCAGGAATGCCAAATTGACTGGCCCGATGAACTCGGGATGGCTGGGCAGTGATTCTGGTACCTCTCCATCGCTCGTTTGGGTTGATTTCAGAATGTCACTTTTGGTGATGGTACCTCACTGTTAAAACATATTGCAAATGTTGTCTCACTTTTGCAAAGTCACTGTGCATTTGCCATATGGTTAACTGGACAGTCACCATCACCAATTTTCATGCCATAAAAATCATGCAGGAATGCCAAATTGACTGGCCCGATGACCTCAGGATGGCTGGGCAGTGATTATGGTACCTCTCCATCGCTCGTTAGGGTTGATTCCAGAATGTCCATTTGGTGATTTTCTCACTCTTTCAAAATCACTGTGCATTTGCCATATGGTTAACTGGGCAGTCACCATCACCAATTTGTCATGCTATAAAAATCATGCAGGAATGCCAAATTGACTGGCCCGATGACCTCAGGATGGCTGGGCAGTGATACTGGTACCTCTCCATCGCTCGTTTGGGTTGATTTCAGAATGTCGCTTTTGGTGAT
Organism: Oncorhynchus masou masou; assembly: GCF_036934945.1. NCBI lineage: Eukaryota > Metazoa > Chordata > Actinopteri > Salmoniformes > Salmonidae > Oncorhynchus > Oncorhynchus masou. The sequence continues at coordinate 7,195,119 of NC_088224.1, forward strand.
GGTACCTCACTGTTAAAACATATTGCAAATGTTCCTTACTTTTGCAAAGTCACTGAAAATTTGTGCAGGAATGCCAAATTGACTGGCCCGATGAACTCGGGATGGCTCGGCAGTGATTCTGGTACCTCTCCATCGCTCATTAGGGTTGATTTCAGAATGTCCATTTGGTAATGTTTTCTCACCCTTTCAAAGTCACTGTGCATTTGCCATATGGTTAACTGGGCATTCACCATCACCAATTTGTCATGCTATAAAAATCATGCAGGAATGCCAAATTGACTGGCCCGATGAACTCGGGATGGCTGGGCAGTGATTCTGGTACCTCTCCATCGCTCGTTTGGGTTGATTTCAGAATGTCACTTTTGGTGATGGTACCTCACTGTTAAAACATATTGCAAATGTTGTCTCACTTTTGCAAAGTCACTGTGCATTTGCCATATGGTTAACTGGACAGTCACCATCACCAATTTTTTCATGCCATAAAAATCATGCAGGAATGCCAAATTGACTGGCCCGATGACCTCAGGATGGCTGGGCAGTGATTATGGTACCTCTCCATCGCTCGTTAGGGTTGATTCCAGAATGTCCATTTGGTGATTTTTCTCACTCTTTCAAAATCACTGTGCATTTGCCATATGGTTAACTGGGCAGTCACCATCACCAATTTGTCATGCTATAAAAATCATGCAGGAATGCCAAATTGACTGGCCCGATGACCTCAGGATGGCTGGGCAGTGATACTGGTACCTCTCCATCGCTCGTTTGGGTTGATTTCAGAATGTCGCTTTTGGTGATGGTACCTCACTGTTAAAACATATTGCAAATGTTCCTTACTTTTGCAAAGTCACTGAAAATTTGTGCAGGAATGCCAAATTGACTGGCCCGATGAACTCGGGATGGCTCGGCAGTGATTCTGGTACCTCTCCATCGCTCATTAGGGTTGATTTCAGAATGTCCATTTGGTAATGTTTTCTCACCCTTTCAAAGTCACTGTGCATTTGCCATATGGTTAACTGGGCATTCACCATCACCAATTTGTCATGCTATAAAAATCATGCAGGAATGCCAAATTGACTGGCCCGATGAACTCGGGATGGCTGGGCAGTGATTCTGGTACCTCTCCATCGCTCGTTTGGGTTGATTTCAGAATGTCACTTTTGGTGATGGTACCTCACTGTTAAAACATATTGCAAATGTTGTCTCACTTTTGCAAAGTCACTGTGCATTTGCCATATGGTTAACTGGACAGTCACCATCACCAATTTTTCATGCCATAAAATCATGCAGGAATGCCAAATTGACTGGCCCGATGACCTCAGGATGGCTGGGCAGTGATTATGGTACCTCTCCATCGCTCGTTAGGGTTGATTCCAGAATGTCCATTTGGTGATTTTTCTCACTCTTTCAAAATCACTGTGCATTTGCCATATGGTTAACTGGGCAGTCACCATCACCAATTTGTCATGCTATAAAAATCATGCAGGAATGCCAAATTGACTGGCCCGATGACCTCAGGATGGCTGGGCAGTGATACTGGTACCTCTCCATCGCTCGTTTGGGTTGATTTCAGAATGTCGCTTTTGGTGATGGTACCTCACTGTTAAAACATATTGCAAATGTTCCTTACTTTTGCAAAGTCACTGAAAATTTGTGCAGGAATGCCAAATTGACTGGCCCGATGAACTCGGGATGGCTCGGCAGTGATTCTGGTACCTCTCCATCGCTCATTAGGGTTGATTTCAGAATGTCCATTTGGTAATGTTTTCTCACCCTTTCAAAGTCACTGTGCATTTGCCATATGGTTAACTGGGCATTCACCATCACCAATTTCTCATGCTATAAAAATCATGCAGGAATGCCAAATTGACTGGCCCGATGAACTCGGGATGGCTGGGCAGTGATTCTGGTACCTCTCCATCGCTCGTTTGGGTTGATTTCAGAATGTCACTTTTGGTGATGGTACCTCACTGTTAAAACATATTGCAAATGTTGTCTCACTTTTGCAAAGTCACTGTGCATTTGCCATATGGTTAACTGGACAGTCACCATCACCAATTTTTCATGCCATAAAAATCATGCAGGAATGCCAAATTGACTGGCCCGATGACCTCAGGATGGCTGGGCAGTGATTATGGTACCTCTCCATCGCTCGTTAGGGTTGATTCCAGAATGTCCATTTGGTGATTTTTCTCACTCTTTCAAAATCACTGTGCATTTGCCATATGGTTAACTGGGCAGTCACCATCACCAATTTGTCATGCTATAAAAATCATGCAGGAATGCCAAATTGACTGGCCCGATGACCTCAGGATGGCTGGGCAGTGATACTGGTACCTCTCCATCGCTCGTTTGGGTTGATTTCAGAATGTCGCTTTTGGTGATGGTACCTCACTGTTAAAACATATTGCAAATGTTCCTTACTTTTGCAAAGTCACTGAAAATTTGTGCAGGAATGCCAAATTGACTGGCCCGATGAACTCGGGATGGCTTGGCAGTGATTCTGGTACCTCTCCATCACTCGTTAGGGTTGATTCCAGAATGTCCATTTGGTGATTTTTCTCACTCTTTCAAAGTCACTGTGCATTTGCCATATGGTTAACTGGGCAGTCACCATTACCAATTTGTCATGCCATAAAAATCATGCAGGAATGCCAAATTGACTGGCCCGATGACATAGGGATGTCTGGGCAGTGATACTGGTACCTCTCCATCGCTCGTTTGGGTTGATTTCAGAATGTCGCTTTTGGTGATGGTACCTCACCGCTTAAACATATTGCTAATGGACAAGAGTCACCTGCAAGTCACCGTCCATCAGTCAATTTGATATCATTCAAAGCTAACTATTGGAGGCACTGTCAGTCTCTCACCCCAATGATACGTCCCTCCATCCATGTTGTGTATCTGTGTGATTTAGTTTTCCTTTGAATTTTTATGGGAAAAATGACTGATTTACAGTTCATGGGGGTTGCCTAATCATATATATGAAGTTTTGGAAAGATCTGATATTTTTAACCCCTCCAAACAGCCCATGAGACACCAATTATGGCACTTCCGGTTGGCACAGGAAGCTGTAACTCAACATACATCCTCATTGGGCTATTCCATTAGAGAATCCTGAGTTTTAAGTCTTTACCATGAAAACTGACTGATTTACACAGGGTTCAATGCACTATGTCCATCAAATTGCAGGCAGTGTATGGGTATACACTTTTAGGGCGATTTGAACCACTTCCGGTTGGTCCAGGAAGCTTAGAATCGACACAGGTAGACCTTATAGTGGTCTGATGGACTGGTACCAAAGACAGGTTCATACAACATTCATAACCCATATAGACTCCAGGTTGTATTTAGTGGAGCAGCCAATATATTCCTATGGGGAGAGAAGTCAATGAACACTGTTTTTATGTAAACACCTTCTTTTGACTGTGAAGGGTTAATGTCACACGGTCAAGGATAGGCTTGGACAGATCAGGAGGACCTTAGGAACAGTCCTGTGGTTGAATTGTCTTTCTAAACCTAACGGTTCCGCCGCTGTCACCCAAAATCAAATGACGTACTGGTGAAGGCTTCATATTGGGCCTATTTTTCTCATGGTCGCCGCGCTCAGACCGAGCGAGCTACGGTCAAGCGGGGCACCTCGTTGGACTCGGCACAGTCTGGACACTATGGTCATGCCATTGTTTGTGTTGATTTCAGAATGTCCATTTGGTCATGTTTTCTCACTTTTGCAAAGTCACTGTGCATTTGCCATATGGTTAACTGGGCAGTCACCATCACCAATTTGTCATGCCATAAAAATCATGTAGGAATGCCAAATTGACTGGCCCGATGACATAGGGATGGCTGGGCAGTTATTCTGGTACCTCTCCATCGCTCGTTTGGGTTGATTTCAGAATGTCGCTTTTGGTGATGGTACCTCACTGTTAAAACATATTGCAAATGTTCCTTACTTTTGCAAAGTCACTAAAAATTCTTGCAGGAATGCCAAATTGACTGGCCCGATGACCTCGGGATGTCTGGGCAGTGATTATGGTACCTCTCCATCGCTCGTTAGGGTTGATTCCAGAATGTCCATTTGGTGATTTTTCTCACTCTTTCAAAGTCACTGTGCATTTGCCATATGGTTAACTGGGCAGTCACCATCACCAATTTGTCATGCTATAAAAATCATGCAGGAATGCCAAATTGACTGGCCCGATGACCTCAGGATGGCTGGGCAGTGATACTGGTACCTCTCCATCGCTCGTTTGGGTTGATTTCAGAATGTCGCTTTTGGTGATGGTACCTCACTGTTAAAACATATTGCAAATGTTCCTTACTTTTGCAAAGTCACTGAAAATTTGTGCAGGAATGCCAAATTGACTGGCCCGATGAACTCGGGATGGCTTGGCAGTGATTCTGGTACCTCTCCATCACTCGTTAGGGTTGATTCCAGAATGTCCATTTGGTGATTTTTCTCACTCTTTCAAAGTCACTGTGCATTTGCCATATGGTTAACTGGGCAGTCACCATTACCAATTTGTCATGCCATAAAAATCATGCAGGAATGCCAAATTGACTGGCCCGATGACATAGGGATGTCTGGGCAGTGATACTGGTACCTCTCCATCGCTCGTTTGGGTTGATTTCAGAATGTCGCTTTTGGTGATGGTACCTCACCGCTTAAACATATTGCTAATGGACAAGAGTCACCTGCAAGTCACCGTCCATCAGTCAATTTGATATCATTCTGACACCAAACTGATACAAACTGACACCAAACCCACTTTTCCCAACTCATTTAGGAGCCAAGTATAACATACTTCAGAGCTGGCCCAAAATTCACAAGGCCTTCGGTACAAAACATTAAAAAACCATAAAACACATAGTTACTTTCTAGCTGCGGGGCCAGTTCGGACATTATGTGTAGTCCTATGTGAGGCGACCCCGAATCCCGAGTTTCGGCTCGATAGGTCATTTGGTGTCCGAGTAAAAGCCTAATTGGTGCTGAAAATCCACTTTTTCCATGCCTTGCTACGGGGTCCTTGAATGAGCTATCGGACCGAGATGTTGGGTTCTGTCTCTATGGGCCGAGACGGTCACAATGCACCTAGTCTTGTGTCTCTGGGACATTTCTAAATGTCGCCATTTTCGTAATGGTCAAAATGAATTGAAGTCATTGCAAATGTTCGACGCTGTTTCTCGGTCCGAGAACCTCCTAGAGCGCCGTAACTCACCACGCACTATCTACCTGAGGTCTAGAACAGGATTCTAAAGTTTCGGAACTCTAGGTCTGACGGTTCTTTTTAGCTCGAACAAAGCTAACTATTGGAGGCACTGTCAGTCTCTACACACCCCAATACGTCCCTCCATCCAAGTTGTGTATCTGTGTGATTTATTTTTCCTTTGAATTTTTATGGGAAAAATGACTGATTTACAGTTCATGGGGGTTGTCTAATCACACATATGAAGTTTTGGACAGATCTGATTTTTTAACCCTTCCAAACAGCCCCTGAGACACCAATTATGGCACTTCCGGTTGGCACAGGAAGCTATAAATACACACATGTCTTGACTGACATAGAAACCTAGGGAATCCTGAGTTTTAAGTCTTTAAGTTGAGAATTGACTGATCTACACAGGGTTGAATAATGCAGAGGCCTCGGCACCTTTCGAGGTGATGTACATCCAAATACCTTTTGGGTCAATTTAACCACTTCCGGTTGCTCCAGGAAGCTTAGAATCGACACAGGTAGACCTCATAGTGGTCTGATGGAATGTCATAGAAGACAGGTTCATACAGCATTCATAACCCATATAGACTCCAGGTTGTATTTAGGGAGCAGGCAATGTATTCCTATGGGAGAGAAGTCAATGCACACTGTTTTTTGTAAACACCTTCTTTTAACTTTGAAAGGTTAATGCCACACAGTCAAGGTTAGGCTTGCACAGATCGGGAGGACCTTAGGAACAGTCCTGTGTTTGAATTGTCCTTCTAAACCTAACGGTTCCGCCGCTGTCACCCAAAATTCAATGACATTGTGGTGCAGGCATCATTGTGGGCCTATTTTTCTCATGGTCGCTGCGCTCAGACCGAGCGAGCTACGGTCAAGAGGGGCACCTCGTTGGACTCGGCACGGCCTTGGGATTATGTTTATGCCATTGCCTGCTCTCTGTGTCTTTAAACACCACGCTTTGTCACTCCATCCTTGCTGTGTGTGTGTGTGAGAGCTTTTCTTTGACATCTGTTGGGAAAAATGACTGATTTACAGTTCATGGGTGTTGTCTAATCACACATATGAAGTTTTGGACAGATCTGATTTTTTTAACCCTTCCAAACAGCCCCTGAGACACCAATTATGGCACTTCCGGTTGGCACAGGAAGCTATAAATACACACATGTCTTGACTGACATAGAAACCTAGGGAATCCTGAGTTTTAAGTCTTTAAGTTGAGAATTGACTGATCTACACAGGGTTGAATAATGCAGAGGCCTCGGCACCTTTCGAGGTGATGTACATCCAAATACCTTTTGGGTCAATTTAACCACTTCCGGTTGCTCCAGGAAGCTTAGAATCGACACAGGTAGACCTCATAGTGGTCTGATGGAATGTCATAGAAGACAGGTTCATACAGCATTCATAACCCATAAAGACCCCAGGTTGTATTTAGGGGAGCAGGCAATGTATTCCTATGGGGAGAGAAGTCAATGCACACTGTTTTTTTGTAAACACCTTCTTTTAACTGTGAAAGGTTAATGCCACACAGTCAAGGTTAGGCTTGCACAGATCAGGAGGACCTTAGGAACAGTCCTGTGGTTGAATTGTCTTTCTAAACCTAACGGTTCCGCCGCTGTCACCCAAAATCAAATGACGTACTGGTGAAGGCTTCATATTGGGCCTATTTTTCTCATGGTCGCCGCGCTCAGACCGAGCGAGCTACGGTCAAGCGGGGCACCTCGTTGGACTCGGCACAGTCTGGACACTATGGTCATGCCATTGTTTGTGTTGATTTCAGAATGTCCATTTGGTCATGTTTTCTCACTTTTGCAAAGTCACTGTGCATTTGCCATATGGTTAACTGGGCAGTCACCATCACCAATTTGTCATGCCATAAAAATCATGTAGGAATGCCAAATTGACTGGCCCGATGACATAGGGATGGCTGGGCAGTTATTCTGGTACCTCTCCATCGCTCGTTTGGGTTGATTTCAGAATGTCGCTTTTGGTGATGGTACCTCACCGCTTAAACATATTGCAAATGTTCCTTACTTTTGCAAAGTCACTAAAAATTCTTGCAGGAATGCCAAATTGACTGGCCCGATGACCTCGGGATGTCTGGGCAGTGATTATGGTACCTCTCCATCGCTCGTTAGGGTTGATTCCAGAATGTCCATTTGGTGATTTTTCTCACTCTTTCAAAGTCACTGTGCATTTGCCATATGGTTAACTGGGCAGTCACCATCACCAATTTGTCATGCTATAAAAATCATGCAGGAATGCCAAATTGACTGGCCCGATGACCTCAGGATGGCTGGGCAGTGATACTGGTACCTCTCCATCGCTCGTTTGGGTTGATTTCAGAATGTCGCTTTTGGTGATGGTACCTCACTGTTAAAACATATTGCAAATGTTCCTTACTTTTGCAAAGTCACTGAAAATTTGTGCAGGAATGCCAAATTGACTGGCCCGATGAACTCGGGATGGCTTGGCAGTGATTCTGGTACCTCTCCATCACTCGTTAGGGTTGATTCCAGAATGTCCATTTGGTGATTTTTCTCACTCTTTCAAAGTCACTGTGCATTTGCCATATGGTTAACTGGGCAGTCACCATTACCAATTTGTCATGCCATAAAAATCATGCAGGAATGCCAAATTGACTGGCCCGATGACATAGGGATGTCTGGGCAGTGATACTGGTACCTCTCCATCGCTCGTTTGGGTTGATTTCAGAATGTCGCTTTTGGTGATGGTACCTCACCGCTTAAACATATTGCTAATGGACAAGAGTCACCTGCAAGTCACCGTCCATCAGTCAATTTGATATCATTCTGACACCAAACTGATACAAACTGACACCAAACCCACTTTTCCCAACTCATTTAGGAGCCAAGTATAACATACTTCAGAGCTGGCCCAAAATTCACAAGGCCTTCGGTACAAAACATTAAAAAACCATAAAACACATAGTTACTTTCTAGCTGCGGGGCCAGTTCGGACATTATGTGTAGTCCTATGTGAGGCGACCCCGAATCCCGAGTTTCGGCTCGATAGGTCATTTGGTGTCCGAGTAAAAGCCTAATTGGTGCTGAAAATCCACTTTTTTCCATGCCTTGCTACGGGGTCCTTGAATGAGCTATCGGACCGAGATGTTGGGTTCTGTCTCTATGGGCCGAGACGGTCACAATGCACCTAGTCTTGTGTCTCTGGGACATTTCTAAATGTCGCCATTTTCGTAATGGTCAAAATGAATTGAAGTCATTGCAAATGTTCGACGCTGTTTCTCGGTCCGAGAACCTCCTAGAGCGCCGTAACTCACCACGCACTATCTACCTGAGGTCTAGAACAGGATTCTAAAGTTTCGGAACTCTAGGTCTGACGGTTCTTTTTTAGCTCGAACAAAGCTAACTATTGGAGGCACTGTCAGTCTCTACACACCCCAATACGTCCCTCCATCCAAGTTGTGTATCTGTGTGATTTATTTTTCCTTTGAATTTTTATGGGAAAAATGACTGATTTACAGTTCATGGGGGTTGTCTAATCACACATATGAAGTTTTGGACAGATCTGATTTTTTTAACCCTTCCAAACAGCCCCTGAGACACCAATTATGGCACTTCCGGTTGGCACAGGAAGCTATAAATACACACATGTCTTGACTGACATAGAAACCTAGGGAATCCTGAGTTTTAAGTCTTTAAGTTGAGAATTGACTGATCTACACAGAGTTGAATAATGCAGAGGCCTCGGCACCTTTCGAGGTGATGTACATCCAAATACCTTTTGGGTCAATTTAACCACTTCCGGTTGCTCCAGGAAGCTTAGAATCGACACAGGTAGACCTCATAGTGGTCTGATGGAATGTCATAGAAGACAGGTTCATACAGCATTCATAACCCATATAGACTCCAGGTTGTATTTAGGGGAGCAGGCAATGTATTCCTATGGGGAGAGAAGTCAATGCACACTGTTTTTTTGTAAACACCTTCTTTTAACTTTGAAAGGTTAATGCCACACAGTCAAGGTTAGGCTTGCACAGATCGGGAGGACCTTAGGAACAGTCCTGTGTTTGAATTGTCCTTCTAAACCTAACGGTTCCGCCGCTGTCACCCAAAATTCAATGACATTGTGGTGCAGGCATCATTGTGGGCCTATTTTTCTCATGGTCGCTGCGCTCAGACCGAGCGAGCTACGGTCAAGAGGGGCACCTCGTTGGACTCGGCACGGCCTTGGGATTATGTTTATGCCATTGCCTGCTCTCTGTGTCTTTAAACACCACGCTTTGTCACTCCATCCTTGCTGTGTGTGTGTGTGAGAGCTTTTCTTTGACATCTGTTGGGAAAAATGACTGATTTACAGTTCATGGGGGTTGTCTAATCACACAGATGAAGTTTTGGACAGATCTGATTTTTTTAACCCTTCCAAACAGCCCCTGAGACACCAATTATGGCACTTCCGGTTGGCACAGGAAGCTATAAATACACACATGTCTTGACTGACATAGAAACCTAGGGAATCCTGAGTTTTAAGTCTTTAAGTTGAGAATTGACTGATCTACACAGGGTTGAATAATGCAGAGGCCTCGGCACCTTTCGAGGTGATGTACATCCAAATACCTTTTGGGTCAATTTAACCACTTCCGGTTGCTCCAGGAAGCTTAGAATCGACACAGGTAGACCTCATAGTGGTCTGATGGAATGTCATAGAAGACAGGTTCATACAGCATTCATAACCCATAAAGACCCCAGGTTGTATTTAGGGGAGCAGGCAATGTATTCCTATGGGGAGAGAAGTCAATGCACACTGTTTTTTTGTAAACACCTTCTTTTAACTGTGAAAGGTTAATGCCACACAGTCAAGGTTAGGCTTGCACAGATCGGGAGGACCTTAGGAACAGTCCTGTGTTTGAATTGTCCTTCTAAACCTAACGGTTCCGCCGCTGTCACCCAAAATCAAATGACATTGTGTTGCAGGCTTCATTGTGGGCCTATTTTTCTCATGGTCGCTGCGCTCAGACCGAGTGAGCTACGGTCAAGCGGGGCACCTCGTTGGACTCGGCCCTGCCTTGGGATTATGTTTATGCCATTGCCTGCTCTCTGTGTCTTTAAACACCACGCTTTGTCACTCCATCCTTGCTGTGTGTGTGTGTGAGAGCTTTTCTTTGACATCTGTTGGGAAAAATGACTGATTTACAGTTCATGGGTGTTGTCTAATCACACATATGAAGTTTTGGACAGATCTGATTTTTTTAACCCTTCCAAACAGCCCCTGAGACACCAATTATGGCACTTCCGGTTGGCACAGGAAGCTATAAATAAACTCATATCCTCATTGGGGTATGCCTTTACAGAATCCTGAGTTTTAAGTCTTTACGTTAAGAACTGAGTTATTTACGGAGGGTTTAGTGAGTGTGTGTTATTTCAGAAAATCATAGAAAATCACAGAAATGTCGCAGAGCTCCGCAGCACATTTTAAAAATACTCGTATGAACACCCTGCAACTGGATCTGTAACCGTTGAAAAAAAAAACACCTATATCTGAACATCACGATCTGGTCACCGTACGATTTCTCGTAAATGACGATAGATATTGACACCGGAGGCTCCTTGACTTTGACGTGAAGTGAAAAAATCTTTTCTCTATTTTCATTTTGGACCTTTAATCCCAGAAATATGGCCATAACTCAAAAACCGTTGAGGCCTAGACGCCATCTTGTTCGGGGCCATCTTCCCATAATGCCAAACCTACGCTCACCAAGTTTCGGCTTCGAAATATTTTCAGTTTTCGAGATATGGCACGTCGTGATTCGGGATGTTTTGTCCAACAGCAATATGATTGCTTATGCCCTCTTGTGGGATATTTCGGCATAGCGCAAAAATGGGCTAAAATTTGTTTATTTTATTAAACGAAAACCGAATGTCCGACAAAGTTCATTTGATGACTTCCCGGTAGGTCTGGCCCTACCGCTCGGCCCGACGCCGTCCCCGAATTTCTAAAATGTTTTCGGACGTCTAGTAAGGGACCGTACAGTTCCAATAGGGACTTTCTCACTAACCATACGGTGATTGTCAAAATGTTCCCTTAAGGTATGTTAAAACATATTGCAAATGTTTTCTCACTTTTGCAAAGTCACTGAAAATTTGTGCAGGAATGCCAAATTGACTGGCCCGATGAACTCGGGATGGCTGGGCAGTGATTCTGGTACCTCTCCATCGCTCGTTTGGGTTGATTTCAGAATGTCACTTTTGGTGATGGTACCTCACTGTTAAAACATATTGCAAATGTTGTCTCACTTTTGCAAAGTCACTGTGCATTTGCCATATGGTTAACTGGGCAGTCACCATCACCAATTTGTCATGCTATAAAAATTGTGCAGGGATGCCAAATTGACTGGCCCGATGACCTCGGGATGGCTGGGCAGTGATTCTGGTACCTCTCCATCGTTCGTTAGGGTTGATTTCAGAATGTCGCTTTTGGTGATGGTACCTCACCGCTTAAACATATTGCAAATGGACAAGAGTCACCTGCAAGTCACCGTCCATCAGTCAATTTGATATCATTCAAAGCTAACTATTGGAGGCACTGTCAGTCTCTACGCACCCCAATAATACGTCCCTCCATCCAAGTTGTGTATCTGTGTGATTTAGTTTTCCTTTGAATGTTTATGGGAGAAATGACTGATTTACAGTTCATGGGGGTTGCCTAATCATATATATGAAGTTTTGGAAAGATCTGATTTTTTTAACCCCTCCAAACAGCCCATGAGACACCAATTATGGCACTTCCGGTTGGCACAGGAAGCTGTAACTCAACATACATCTTCATTGGGGTATTCCATTACAGAATCCTGAGTTTTAAGTCTTTACCATTAAAACTGACTGATTTACACAGGGTTGAATGCACTATGTCTATCAAACTGCAGGCAGGTTATGGGTATACACTTTTAGGGCGATTTGAACCACTTCCGGTTGGTCCAGGATGCATAGAATCGACACAGGTAGACCTTATAGTGGCCTGATGGACTGGTACCAAAGACAGGTTCATATAGCATTCATAACCCATATAGACTCCAGGTTGTATTTAGTGGAGCAGCCAATGTATTCCTATGGGGAGAGAAGTCAATGCACACTGTTTTTATGTAAACACCTTCTTTTAACCTTGAAGGGTTAATGTCACACGGTCAAGGTTAGGCTTGCACAGATCAGGAGGACCTTAGGAACATTCCTGTGGTTGAATTGTCCTTCTAAACCTAACGGTTCCGCCGCTGTCACCTAAAATCAAATGACGTACTGGTGCAGGCTTCATATTGGGCCTATTTTTCTCATGGTCGCTGCGCTCAGACCGAGCGAGCTACGGTCAAGCGGAGCACCTCGTTGGACTCGGCACAGTCTGGACACTATGGTGATGCCATTGTTTGTGTTGATTTCAGAATGTCCATTTGGTAATGTTTTCTCACTCTTTCAAAGTCACTGTGCATTTGCCATATGGTTAACTGGGCATTCACCATAACCAATTTGTCATGCCATAAAAATCATGCAGGAATGCCAAATTGACTGGCCCGATGACCTCGGGATGGCTGGGCAGTGATTCTGGTACCTCTCCATCGCTCGTTTGAGTTGATTTCAGAATGTCGCTTTGGTGATGGTACCTCACTGTTAAAACATATTGCAAATGTTTTCTCACTTTTGCAAAGTCACTGAAAATTCGTGCAGGAATGCCAAATTGACTGGCCCGATGAATTCGGGATGGCTCGGCAGTGATTCTGGTACCTCTCCATCGCTCATTAGGGTTGATTTCAGAATGTCCATTTGGTAATGTTTTCTCACCCTTTCAAAGTCACTGTGCATTTGCCATATGGTTAACTGGGCAGTCACCATCACCAATTTGTCATGCCATAAAAATCATGCAGGAATGCCAAATTGACTGGCCCGATGACCTCAGGATGGCTGGGCAGTGATACTGGTACCTCTCCATTGCTCGTTATGGTTGATATCAGAATGTCGCTTTTGGTGATGGTACCTCACCGCTTAAACATATTGCAAATGGACAAGAGTCACCTGCAAGTCACCGTCCATCAGTCAATTTGATATCATTCTGACACCAAACTGATACAAACTGACACCAAACCCACTTTTCCCAACTCGTTTAGGAGCCAAGTATCACATACTTCAGAGCTGGCCCAAAATTCACAAGGCCTTCGGTACAAAACATAAAAAAAACATAAAACACATACTTTCTAGCTGCGGGGCCAGTTCGGACATTATGTGTAGTCCTATGTAAGGCGACCCCGAATCCCGAGTTTCGGCTCGATAGGTCATTTGGTGTCCGAGTAAAAGCCTAATTGGTGCTGAAAATCCACTTTTTTCCATGCCTTGCTACGGGGTCCTTGAATGAGCTATCGGACAGAGATGTTGGGTTCTGTCTCTATGGGCCGAGACGGTCACAATGCACCTAGTCTTGTGTCTCTGGGACATTTCTAAATGTCGCCATTTTCGTAATGGTCAAAATGAATTGAAGTCATTTCAAATGTTCGAGGCTGTTTCTCGGTCCGAGAACCTTCTAGAGCGCCGTAACTCACCACGCACTATCGACCTGAGGTCTAGAACAGGATTCTAAAGTTTCGGAACTCTAGGTCTGACGGTTCTTTTTTAGCTCGAACAAAGCTAACTATTGGAGGCACTGTCAGTCTCTACACACCCCAATACGTCCCTCCATCCAAGTTGTGTATCTGTGTGATTTATTTTTCCTTTGAATTTTTATGGGAAAAATGACTGATTTACAGTTCATGGGGGTTGTCTAATCACACATATGAAGTTTTGGACAGATCTGATTTTTTTAACCCTTCCAAACAGCCCCTGAGACACCAATTATGGCACTTCCAGTTGGCACAGGAAGCTATAAATACACACATGTCTTGATTGACATGGAAACCTACGGAATCCTGAGTTTTATGTCTTTAAGTTGAGAATTGACTGATCTACACAGGGTTGAATAATGCAGAGTCATTTTCACCTTTGGAGGTGATGTACATCCAAATACCTTTTGGGTCAATTTAACCACTTCCGGTTGCTCCAGGAACTCATTTAGAATCGACACAGGTAGACCTCATAGTGGTCTGATGGAATGTCATAGAAGACAGAATCATACAGCATTCATAACCCATATAGACCCCAGGTTGTATTTAGGGGAGCAGGCAATGTATTCCTATGGGGAGAGAAGTCAATGAACACTGTTTTTATGTAAACACCTTCTTTTAACTGTGAAAGGTTAATGCCACACAGTCAAGGTTAGGCTTGCACAGATCGGGAGGACCTTAGGAACAGTCCTGTGGTTGAATTGTCTTTCTAAACCTAACGGTTCCCCCGCTGTCACCCAAAATCAAATGACATTGTGGTGCAGGCTTCATTGTGGGCCTATTTTTCTCATGGTCGCTGCGCTTAGACCGAGCGAGCTACGGTCAAGCGGGATATCTCGTTGAACTCTAGGTCGGCCTTGGGATTATGTTTATGCCATTGCCTGCTCTCTGTGTCTTTAAACACCACGCTTTGTCACTCCATCCTTGCTGTGTGTGTGTGTGAGAGCTTTTCTTTGACATCTGTTGGGAGAAATGACTGATTTACAGTTCATGGGGGTTGCCTAATTACACATATGAAGTTTTGGACAGATCTGATTTTTTAACCGTTCCAAACAGCCCCTGAGACACCAATTATGGCACTTCCGGTTGGCACAGGAAGCTATAAATACACACATGTCTTGATTGACATAGAAACCTACAGAATCCTGAGTTTTAAGTCTTTAAGTTGAGAATTGACTGATCTACACAGGGTTGAATAATGCATAGTCATTTTCACCTTTGGAGGTGATGTACATCCAAATACCTTTTGGGTCAATTTAACCACTTCCGGTTGCTCCAGGAAGCTTAGAATCGACACAGGTAGACCTCATAGTGGTCTGATGGTATGTCATAGAAGACAGGTTCATACAGCATTCATAACCCATATAGACTCCAGGTTGTATTTAGGGGAGCAGGCAATGTATTCCTATGGGGAGAGAAGTCAATGCACACTGTTTTTATGTAAACACCTTCTTTTAACTGTGAAGGGTTAATGTCACACGGTCAAGGTTAGGCTTGCACAGATCGGGAGGACCTTAGGAACAGTCCTGTGTTTGAATTGTCCTTCTAAACCTAACGGTACCGCCGCTGTCACCCAAAACCATATGACATTGTGGTGCAGGCTTCATTGTGGGCCTATTTTTCTCATGGTCGCTGCGCTCAGACCGAGCGTGCTACGGTCAAGCGGGGCGCCTCGTTGGACTCGGCACGGCCTTGGGATTATGTTTATGCCATTGCCTGCTCTCTGTGTCTTTAAACACCGCGCTTTGTCACTCCATCCTTGCTGTGTGTGTGTGTGAGAGCTTTTCTTTGACATCTGTTGGGAGAAATGAGTGATTTTACAGTTCAGGAGGGTTGCCTAATCACATATGAAGTTTTGAAAAGATCTGACCTTTTTAACCCTTGGATACAGCCACTATGACACCATTTAAGGCACTTCCTGTTGGCACAGGAAGCTATAAATAAACTCATATCCTCATTGGGGTATGCCTTTACAGAATCCTGAGTTTTAAGTCTTTACGTTAAGAACTGAGTTATTTACGGAGGGTTTAGTGAGTGTGTGTTATTTCAGAAAATCATAGAAAATCACAGAAATGTCGCAGAGCTCCGCAGCACACTTTAAAAATATTCGTATGAACACCCTGCAACTGGATCTGTAACCGTTGAAAAAAAAAAACACCTATATCTGAACATCACAAACTGGTCATCGTACGATTTCTCTTAAATGACGATAGATAAATGGCTGATTTTTTTTAATTGACACCGGAGGCTCCTTGACTTTGACGTGAAGTGAAAAAATCATTTCTCTATTTTCATTTTGGACCTTTAATCCCAGAAATATGGCCACAACTCAAAAACCGTTGAGGCCTAGACGCCATCTTGTTCGGGGCCATCTGCCCATTATGCCAAACCTACGCTCACCAAGTTTCGGCTTCGAAATATTTTCAGTTTTCGAGATATGGCCCGTCGTGATTCGGGATGTTTTGTCCAATAGCAATATGATTGCTTATGCCCTCTTGTGGGATCTTCCGGCATAGCGGAAAAATGGACCAAAATTTGATTATTTTATAAAAACGAAAACCGAATGTCCGACAAAGTTCATTTGATGACTTCCCGGTAGGTCTGGCCCTACCGCTCGGCCGGACGCCGTCCCCGAATTTTAAAAATGTTTTCGGACGTCTAGTAAGGGACCGTACATTTCCAATATGGACTTTCTCACTAACCATACGGTGATTGTCAAAAAGTTCCCTTAAGGTATGTAGAGCACCTACACCCAGATAGGGCTCGTAATGTGTAGAGCACCTGTCTCCATTCTCGAACCGTGGCTTGACCTTGGACAATACCCTGTCATCTTCTGCAACAATCAAAGCAGTGAGCCTCTCCTGCAGGGTCATACTCTACAACATCCGTAGAGTATGACCCTACCTCACACAGGAAGCGGCGCAGATCCTAATCCAGGCCGTTTTCATCTACTGCAACTTGCTGTTGGCTTGGCTCCCCACTTGTGCAACCAAACCACTGAATCTTATCCAGAACAGAAAAAATTATAAAATATATTTAGAATTTTTAACTTCTTGTTACTCTCAAACCCGGATCCAGGAGCTACATAGCCTCAAACTAATTAGCATAACGCAGCGGACATAAATCTTCCTACAAAATCTTCCTATTCATGAAAATCACAAATAAAATATATTGAGACACAGCTTAGCCTTTTTGTTAATCACACTGTCATCTCAGATTTTCAAAATATGCTTTAAAGCCAACGCTAGACAAGCATTTGTGTAAGTTTGTCATGGCATAATGCTATGCTAGGCTCTGCTGGCAGCAGTAAAGTAAATAGAAAAGTCGTTTGACTTGTTTGAGCTGTAGCTCTTTGTTTGTTGAACGAGTGGACTACTCAAATCGATGGTGCCAACTAAACTGACTTTTTGGGATATAAAGAAGGATTTTATCTAACAAAATGACCATTCATGTTGTAGCTGGGACCCTTGGGATTGCAAACAGAGGAAGATCTTCAAAAGTAAGTGATTTATTTAATCGCTATTTGTTATTTTATGAAGCCTGTGCTGGTTGAAAAATATGTTGATGTGGGGCACCGTCCTCAGACAATCGTTCAACGCAGTTAGATGAACAATAATTTAAGCTTTTTATTACTTCTATGTTCATGAATGTTTAAAATTGTGATTATTTATTTGAATTGCACACCCTCCAATTTCACCAGATGTTGTCGGCTAGCGGGAAGCCTATCCCTTAACAATAAAACAGTAACATTACACAGAAATTCAAAAGAATAAAAAACATTTCAAATGTCATCATGTCTTCATCAACACAACCGGTGACAGAGACAGACACAGAGACAGACACAGAGACAGAGACAGAGACAGAGACAGAGATAGACACAGACACAGAGACAGAGATAGACACAGAGGCAGAGACAGAGACAGAGATAGAGACAGAGACAGAGACAGAGACATAGAGACAGAGACAGAGACAGAGACAAAGACAGAGACAGAGACAGAGACAGAGACAGAGACAGACACAGACACAGAGAAAGAGAGACAGAGACAGAGACAGAAACAGAGACAGAGACAGACACAGACACAGACACAGACACAGACACAGAGACAGAGACAGAGACAGAGACAGAGTTCGTTTTCGCCTAAAATGACATACCCAAATCTAACTGCCTGCAACTCAGGCCCTGAAGCAAGGATATGCATATTCTTTTGTACTCCACACTTCCCTTTCACACCTGGAAAGAAAGGAACACCTATATGAGAAAGCTATTCATTGACTACAGCCCAGAGTTCAATACCATAGTACCCTCAAAGCTCATAAGGACCCTGGGACTAAACACCTTCCTCTGCAACTGGATCCTGGACTTCCGGATGGGCTGCCCCCAGGTGGTAAGGGTAGGTAACAACACATCCACCACGCTGATACTCAGCATGGTGGCCCCTCACGGGTGTGTGCTCAGTCCCCTCCTGTACCTCCAGGCCATTACGTTTGCTGATGACACAACAGTAGTAGGTCTGATCACCGACAACGATGAGACAGCCTATAGGGAGAAGTTCAGAGACCTTACCTTGTGGTGCCAGGACAACAACCTCTCCCTCAATGTGATCAAGACAAAGGAGATCATTGTGGACTACAGGAAAAGGAGGACTGAGCACGCTGCCATTCTCATCAATGAGTGGAGCAGGTTAAGAGCTTCAAGTTGCTTGGCGCCCACATGACCAACAAACTAACATGGTCCAATTACACCAAGACAGTCATGAAGAGGGCATTACAAAACCTATTCCCCCTCAGAAGCCCGAAAAGATTTGGCATGGGTCTTCAGATCCTCAAAAGCTTCTAAACCTGCACCATCGAGAGCATCCTAATGGGTTGCATCACTCCCTGGTATTGCAACTGCTCAGCCTCCGACCACAAAGCACTACAGAGGTTAGAGTGTACGGCCCAGTACATCACTGGGGGCAAGCTTCCTGCCATCTAGGACCTCTATACCAGGCGGTGTCAGTGGAAAGCCCTATAAATTGGCAAAGACTCCAGCCACCCGAGTCATAGACTCTCTCTGCTACCGCACGGCAAGCAGTATCGTAGCGCCACGTCTAGGTCCAAGAGGCTTCTAAACAGCTTCTACCCCCAAACCATAAGACTCCTGAAAAGCTAATAAAATGGCTCCCCAGACTATTTGCATGCTCCTCCCCCATCTGGAATGCTACTGCTACTCTCTGTTATTATCTGTGCATAGTCACTTTAATAACTCTACCTACATGTACATATTACCTCAATTACCTTGACACTGGTGCCCCCACACTGTTCCAGAACCACCATTAACCCTGTTCCAGAACCACCATTAACCCTGTTCCAGAACCACCATTAACCCTGTTCCAGAACCACCATTAACCCTGTTCCAGAACCACCATTAACCCTGTCCCAGAACCACCTGCCCCGCTATTGTTATTTACCACTTACTTTTTGGGAGTATTTCCTAGAACTGCATTGTTGGTTAAGGGCTTTTAAATAAGCATGTCAATGTAAGGTCTACACCTGTCGGTCAAAACCTTTTAAGTCCTTATTGAAGACTCATCTCTTCAGTAAGTCCTATGATTGAGTGTAGTCTGTCCCAGGGGTGTGATGGTGGACGGATAGGCACTGGAGCGACGAACCGCCCTTGCTGTCTCTGCCTGGCCGGTTCCCCTCTTTCCACTGGGATTCTCTGCCTTTAACCCTATTATGGGGGCTGAGTCACTGGCTTACTGGGGCACTTTCATACCGTCCCTAGGAGGGGTGCGTCACTTGAGTCACTGACATGATCTTCCTGTCCGGGTTGGTGCCCCCCTCGGGTTCGTGTCGTGGGGGAGATCTTCGCAGGCTATACTCGGCCTTGTCTCAGAGTAGTAAGTTGGTGGTTGAAGATATCCCTCTAGTGGTGTGGGGGCTGTGCTTTGGCAAAGTGGTGTGGTTATATCCTGCCTGGTTGGCCCCGTCTGGGGGTATCATCGGATGGGGCCACAGTGTCCCCCGACCCCTCCTGCCTCATCCTCTAGTATTTATGCTGCAATAGTTTACATGTCGGGGGGCTGGGGTCAGTTTGTTATATCTGGAGTAATTCTTCTGTCTTATCTAGTGTCCTGTGTGAATTTAAGTATGCTCTCTCTAATTCTCTCTTTTTCTCTCTCTTTCTCTCTCTTTCTCTCTCTTTCTCTCTCTTTCTCTCTTTCTCTCCTCTCTAAGAGGACCTGAACCATAGGACCATGCCTCAGGTCTACCTGGCCTAATGACTCCTTGCCGTCCCCAAGTCCACCTGGTCATGCTGCTGCTCCAGTTTCAAATGTTCTCCCTGCTATGGAACCCTGACCTGTTCACCGGACGTACCTGTCCCAGACCTGCTGTTTTCAACTCTCTCCCTCGACCTGCTGTCTCTAACTCTAAATGATCTGCTCTGAAAAGCCAACTGATATTTACTCCTGAGGTGCTGACCTGCATCACCCTCGACAACTACTGTGATTATAATTATCTGACCCTGTTGCTCATCTATGAACATTTGGACATCTTGGCCATGTTCTGTTATAATCTCCACCGGGCACAGCCAGAAGAGGACTGGCCACCCCTCAGAGCCTGGTTCCTCTCTAGGTTTCTTCCGAGGTGCCTGCCTGTCTAGGGAGTTTTTCCTAGCCACCGTGCTACTACATCTGCATTGCTTGCTGTTTGGGGTTTTAGGCTTGGTTTCTGTATAGCACTTTGTGACATTAGGTGATGTAAAAATGGCCTCATAAATACATTTGATTGATTGCATTTGGTGTATGTGACAAATACAACTTCATTTGATTCGATTTGACTGGGGCAAAATAGCTGCAACAAAGGTCAATGGTGTGTCTCCTTTGTATTAACAAATAACCTCCCAGGTAAAGAAAGTAGAACAGATCCTTGTATATCTGTCTATGTATCTCTCTCCCCAACTCTCTCTCTGCTGTTAGAACAGGTCTCTCTCTCTCCCTCTCTCTCCCCAACTCTCTCTCTCTGTTGTTAGAACAGGTCTCTCTCTCTCCCTCTCTCTCCCCAACTCTCTCTCTGTTGTTAGAACAGGTCTCTCTCTCTCCCTCTCTCTCCCCAACTCTCTCTCTGTTGTTAGAACAGGTCTCCCTCTCTCCCTCTCTCTCCCCAACTCTCTCTCTGTTGTTAGAACAGGTCTCTCTCTCTCCCTCTCTCTCCCCAACTCTCTCTCTCTGTTGTTAGAACAGGTCTCTCTCTCTCCCTCTCTCTCCCCAACTCTCTCTCTGTTGTTAGAACAGGTCTCTCTCTCTCCCTCTCTCTCCCCAACTCTCTCTCTCTGTTGTTAGAACAGGTCTCTCTCTCTCTCTCTGTTGTTAGAACAGGTCTCTCTCTCTCTCTGTTGTTAGAACAGGTCTCTCTCTCTCTCTGTTGTTAGAACAGGTCTCTCTCTCTCTCTCTGTTGTTAGAACAGGTCTCTCTCTCTCTGTTGTTAGAACAGGTCTCTCTCTCTCTCTGTTGTTAGAACAGGTCTCTCTGTTGTTAGAACAGGTCTCTCTCTCTCTCTGTTGTTAGAACAGGTCTCTCTCTCTGTTGTTAGAACAGGTCTCTCTCTTTGTTGTTAGAACAGGTCTCTCTCTCTCTCTGTTGTTAGAACAGGTCTCTCTCTCTCTGTTGTTAGAACAGGTCTCTCTGTTGTTAGAACAGGTCTCTCTCTCTCTCTCTGTTGTTAGAACAGGTCTCTCTCTCTCTCTGTTGTTAGAACAGGTCTCTCTCTCTCTGTTGTTAGAACAGGTCTCTCTCTCTCTCTCTCGCTCTGTTGTTAGAACAGGTCTCTCTCTCTGTTGTTTGAACAGGTCTCTCTCTCTGTTGTTAGAACAGGTCTCTCTCTCTCTCTCTGTTGTTATAACAGGTCTCTCTCTCTCTGTTGTTAGAACAGGTCTCTCTCTCTCTCTCTCTCTCTCTCGCTCTGTTGTTAGAACAGGTCTCTCTCTCTGTTGTTAGAACAGGTCTCTCTCTCTCTGTTGTTATAACAGGTCTCTCTCTCTCTGTTGTTAGAACAGGTCTCTCTCTCTCTCTCTCTCTCTCTCTCTCTCTTGCTCTGTTGTTAGAACAGGTCTCTCTCTCTGTGTGTTGTTAGAACAGGTCTCTCTCTCTCTGTTGTTTGAACATGTCTCTCTCTCTGTTGTTAGAACAGGTCTCTCTCTCTTATTGGTATGGGAAACCTATTTTACCATCGCAAAAGCATGTGAAATAGATAAAACAAAAATTACAATCAAAATTAACAGTAAACATTACACACACAAAGTTCCAAAAGACTAAATGCATTTCAAATGTCATATTATGTCGATATACAGCGTTGTAATGATTTTAATCTAGTTAAAGTACAAAACGGAAATTAAATAAACATATAAATTTTGGTTGTATTTACAATGTTGTTTGTTCTTCACGGGTTAACCTTTTCTTGTTTCAGTTCACAAATCTTGCTGCTGTGATGGCACACTGTGGTATGTCACACTATAGTCATTGATTTGTTTTCCGAAATCTCTGTGGGTCTGTCTAATCTGAAAGAAAAGTGTGTCTCTAATATGGTCATACATTGGGCAGGAGGTTAGGAAGTACAGCTCAGTTTCCACCTCATTTTGTGAGCAGTGAGCACATAGCCTGTCTTCTCTTGAGAGCCATGTCTGCCTACGGCGGCCTTTCTCAATAGCAAAGCTATGCTCACTGAGTCTGTACATAATCAGGTCAAATAACATTCTAGTTTGCTCTGTTTTTTTTTTCAAATTCTTTCCAATGTATTTATCTTTTTGTTTTCTCATGACGGTTGGGTCTAAATGTGTTGCTGTCCTGGGGCTCTGTGGGGTGTGTTTGTGTTTGTAAACAAAGCCCCAGGACCAGCTTGCTTAGGGGACTTTTCTCCAGGTTTATCTCTCTGTAGGTGATGGCTATGTTATGGAAGGTTTGGGAATCACTTCCGTTTAGGTGGTTGTAGAATTTAACGTCTCTTTTCTGGATTTTGATCATTAGCGGGTATATAATTCTGCTCTGAATTCTCTGGTATTTTGGACACAGAGTCTACATTTGGTGTTTGTCCTATTTTATTCAACACCCATTTCTAGGGGCGGCAGGGTAGCCTAGTGGTTAGAGTGTAGAGGAGGAAGGGTAGCCTAGTGGTTAGAGTATAGAGGAGGAAGGGTAGCCTAGTGGTTAGAGTGTAGAGGAGGAAGGGTAGCCTAGTGGTTAGAGTGTAGAGGAGGAAGGGTAGCCTAGTGGTTAGAGTGTAGAGGAGGAAGGGTAGCCTAGTGGTTAGAGTGTAGAGGAGGAAGGGTAGCCTAGTGGTTAGAGTGGATGGGGTGGCAGGGTAGCCTAGTGGTTAGAGTGGAGGGGTGGCAGGGTAGCCTAGTGGTTAGAGTGGAGGGGTGGCATGGTAACCTAGTGGTTAGAGTGTAGAGGAGGAAGGGTAGCCTAGTGGTTAGAGTGTAGAGGAGGAAGGGTAGCCTAGTGGTTAGAGTGGAGGGGTGGCAGGGTAGCCTAGTGGTTAGAGTGGAGGGGTGGCAGGGTAGCCTAGTGGTTAGAGTGTAGAGGAGGAAGGGTAGCCTAGTGGTTAGAGTGTAGAGGAGGAAGGGTAGCCTAGTGGTTAGAGTGTAGAGGAGGAAGGGTAGCCTAGTGGTTAGAGTGTAGAGGAGGAATGGTAGCCTAGTGGTTAGACTGTAGAGGAGGAAGGGTAGCCTAGTGGTTAGAGTGTAGAGGAGGAATGGTAGCCTAGTGGTTAGAGTGTAGAGGAGGAAGGGTAGCCTAGTGGTTAGAGTGTAGAGGAGGAAGGGTAGCCTAGTGGTTAGAGTGTAGAGGAGGAAGGGTAGCCTAGTGGTTAGAGTGTAGAGGAGGAAGGGTAGCCTAGTGGTTAGAGTGGAGGGGTGGCAGGGTAGCCTAGTGGTTAGAGTGGAGGGGTGGCAGGGTAGCCTAGTGGTTAGAGTGTAGAGGAGGAAGGGTAGCCTAGTGGTTAGAGTGTAGAGGAGGAAGGGTAGCCTAGTGGTTAGAGTGGAGGGGTGGCAGGGTAGCCTAGTGGTTAGAGTGTACGCAAAAGGTTGCAAGGTCAAATCCCCGAGTTGACAAGGTGGAAATCTGTTGTTCTGCCCCTGAACAGGCAGTTAACCCACTGTTCCTACGCCATCATTGAAAATAAGAATATGTTCTTAACTGACTTGCCTAGTTAAATAAAGGTAAAAAAATAATAAAAATTGAGTTGACCTCTATTCAACACCCTTCCATTAATGTTACTCAGTTCCTTTGGCTTTGATGCCTCATGTTTGAGTATTGCTCTGTTTAAGTAGACTGTGATTTTGCTCAGGGGAGAGCTTCTCCTGCTTGGCTCATTCTTTGATTAGGTGAAAGTCCAGCTGAGACTGTTTGGGGTTGCCCTGTTCCATTACTGTTCCAGACTTATAGAGGTTTATATTAGCTGACTCAGAGTCCTTGTTGTTAAGTTTCCTGAGTTTCCACCCCTCGTTAACACCCCTCTCTTAACTTCTTATGGTATAGGGGACGCTTGCGTCCCACTTGGGCAAAAGCCAGGGAAAATGCAGCACATGTAAGATACTAAATTAAAGCTACACTCGTTGTGAATCCAGCCAACATGTCAGATTTTAAAAAGGCTTTTCGGCGAAAGCATAAGAAGCTATTATCTGATGATAACACAACAGTCAACAAAGAGGGTAGATTATTTCAACCCTGCAGGCGCTACACAAAACGTTGAAATAAAATATAAAACATGCCTTTGACGAGCTTCTTTTGTTGGGACACCAATATGTCCCATAAACATCACAATTGGTCCTTTTGTTTGATTAATTCTGTCCATATATATCCAAAATGTCCATTTATTTGGCGCGTTTGAACCAGAAAAAAACAGCTTCCAAAATGCGCAATGTCACTACAAAATATTTCAAAAGTTGCCTATAAACTTTGCCAACATATTTCAAACTATTTTTGTAATAAAACTTTAGTCTATCTGGGTTCAATACAGGAACACAACAAACCAAGCTACTTTTCAAGTCTTGCGCAACTCTCAACAGTGTTACACAGTTCCTAGATATCCAGACTTCTTCATTGCACAAAGGAATAACCTCAACCAAATGCCAAAGCCTGGTGACATCCAGTGGAAGCGGTAGGAACTGAAAACAATGAGAACCCAATGAACAGACAGAGACCTTATTTTTTTTAAATTCTGAACGGTTAGTCCTCGTGTTTTGCCTGCTACATAAGTTCTGTTATACTCACAGACATGATTCAAACAGTTTTAGAAACTTCAGAGTGTTTTCTATCCAAATCTACTAATAATATGCATATCTTATATCCTTGGCATGAGTAGCAGGAAGTTGAAATTGGGCACGCTATATATCCAAAAGTGAAAATGCTGCCCCCTATACCTTAAGAAGTTTTAACAAAGGGGCAGTGTGCTAATATAGCACTGTGCCATGCCAGGGGATGGTTTGTGTGGACAATAAGCTGATGTTCCCATTTTCGTAATAGTCAGCAAAAAGTGTCTCTTGATTTTCCATAAGGAGCTTCATTTTGTAATCTTTTCTTGCCTTATCATTCTTTACATACACAGGGTGCTGTAATTTAATTACCTCCATTTGGTTGGAGTAGACTGTTCGACTCTCCTGCCATTGTTGGGCTAAAGGGCTTTGACACCTCTCACTTGACACGTCAGCGCTAATTGAAGTTGTATCAAGCTTGGCAGCCTTAATATAGCATTCAGTCCTTATAAAGTAATGTAATGTATTTTTCTTCTTGGCTTTTGGCTATCGCTCTCGTTCGCTCTCTCTCTCTCTCTCTCTCTCTCTCTCACTCTCTCTCTCTCTCTCTCTGTCTCTCTCTCTCTGTCTCTCTCTCTCACTTTCTCTCTCACTCTATCTCTCTCTCTCTCGCTCTCTCTCTCTCTCTCTCTCTCTCTCTCTCTCTCTCTCTCTCTCTCTCTCTCTTCTCTCTTGTTAAAACACTCTCTTGTTAAAACATGCACCTGTTCTCTCTCACTTGTTCATCTCTGTGTTGCCCCCTCTCACCTCTGCCTCTCTCTCTCGCTGGGGAAAAACACTCTCTCAGCTCTCTGCCTCTCTCTCTCTATCTCTCTGCCTCTCTCTCTCTGAGTTCTCTTCTCTCTCTCTCTCTCTCTCTCTGCCTCTCTGTCTCTCTCTGTTTAGACTCTCTGTGCATTCCAGCTCTCTCTCTCTCTCTCTCTCAGTAGTTCTCTCTCTCTCTCTGCTCTCTCTCTATGTTCCAGTATTCCTGTCTCTCTCTCTCTCTGTTCCTCTGCTCTGTTCTCTCTATGTCCCTCTCTTCTTGTTAGAACATGCTCCTGATGTTATTGCTATAGAAAGTATTCACCACAGCGGAGGTACAAACACTCCAATGTAAGATCACACTGCATGTAGAGCCTGGGGAAAAACACACAGTGGACAGACTCAGCAGAATGCGTGTGTGTTTTGTATTCATTAGTGATCCCCGTTAGCCAATCATATAACATTATTACACCACTATACGGTATATGTATACAATACAGAACGTGTAATACCACAATAAAATAATATTTTAATGTACATGTGTGTAGAGTACCTGTGCTTGCATGTCTGTTCACAGTCTGCGTTGTTCCATAAGGTGTAGTTGTATCTTTGCTTAGTTTTTTAAAACTGATGAGTTACTTGCTGTGGAATGTAGTCATGGCTCTGTGTCGTACTGTGAATTTTTCCATGTTTGTGGTGGCAAGTCTTGGGGGTATGCCTGGGTATCTGAGCTGTGTGCTAGTAGTTTAGACATACAGCTCTGTGCATTCAGCATGTCAATACCTCTCACATAAGACCAGTAGTTGACACAGTCGATCTCTCCACGACTTTGAGCCAGGAGAGTATGACATGCATGTTATAGATTGTTGGCTCTCTGTGTAGATTTAAGGGCCAGCAGTGCTGCCCTGTTCTGGGCCAAGTGAAATGTGACTATGTCCCTCTTTGTGACACTTGACCAAAACAATGGACAGTAGTCCATATGACTGAACAGTATTCCATATGACTGGTCAGTATTCTATATGACTGGACAGTAGTCCAAAAGACTGGACAATACTCCATATGACTGGTCAGTATTCCATATGACTGGACAGTAGTCCATATGACTGGACATATGAGTATTCCATATGACTGGATTCCAGTATGTCTGGACAGTATTATGACTGGACAGTATTCCATATGACTGGACAGTATTCCATATGACTGGACAGTTTTCCATATGACTGGACAGTATTCCATATGACTGGACAGTATTCCATATGACTGGGAACAGTATTCATATGACTGGACAGTAGTCCATATGACTGAACAGTATTCCATATGACTGGTCAGTATTCTATATGACTGGA
Source organism: Oncorhynchus masou masou (assembly GCF_036934945.1). NCBI lineage: Eukaryota > Metazoa > Chordata > Actinopteri > Salmoniformes > Salmonidae > Oncorhynchus > Oncorhynchus masou. The sequence goes on from NC_088224.1 coordinate 7,222,336, forward strand.
CAGTAGTCCAAAAGACTGGACAATACTCCATATGACTGGTCAGTAGACCAATAGCCTGGACAGTAGTCCATATGACTGGACAGTATTCCATATGACTGGACAGTATTCTATATGACTGGACAGTAGTCCATATGACTGAACAGTATTCCACATGACTGGACAGTCTTCCAATAGCCTGGACAGTAGTCCAAAAGACTGGACAGTATTCCATACGACTTGTCAGTGGCCCGTATGACTGGACAGTATTCCATATGACTGGAAAGTATTCAATATGACTGGACAGTATTCCATTTGACTGGACAGTATTCCATATGACTGGACAGTATTCCATATGACTGGACAGTATTCCATATGACTGGACAGTATTCCATATGACTGGTCAGTATTCCATACGACTGGACAGTATTCAATATGACTGGACAGTAGTCCAATTGACTGGACATTGTTCCATATGACTGGACATTATTCCAATTGACTGGACAGTGTTCCATATGACTGAACAGTAGTCCATATGACTGGACAGTATTCCATATGACTGGACAGTAGTCCATTTGACTGGACAGTATTCCATATGACTGGACAGTATTCCATATGACTGGACAGTATTCCATTTGACTGGACAGTATTCCATATGACTGGACAGTATTCCATATGACTGGACAGTATTCCATATGACTGGACAGTATTCCATATGACTGAACAGTATTCCATATGACTGGACAGTATTCCATATGACTGAACAGTAGTCCATATGACTTGACAGAAATCCATATGACTGGGCAGTAGTCCATTTGACTGGACAGTATTCCATATGACTGGACAGTATTCCATATGACTGGACAGTATTCCATATGACTGGACAGTATTCCATATGACTGGACAGTAGTCCATATGACTGGACAGTATTCCATATGACTGGACAGTATTCCATATGACTGGACAGTAGTCCATTTGACTGGACAGTATTCATATGACTGGACAGTATTCCATATGACTGGACAGTATTCCATATGACTGGACACTATTCCATATGACTGGACAGTATTCCATATGACTGGACAGTAGTCCATATGACTGGACAGTATTCCATTTATGACTGGACAGCATTCCATATGACTGGACAGTATTCCATATGATTGGACAGTAATCCATATGACTGGAGAGTATTCCATTTCACTGGACAATAGTCCATTTCACTGAACAGTATTCCATATGACTGAACAGTATTCTATATGACTGGACAGTATTCCATATGACTGGACAGTATTCCATATGACTGGAGAGTATTCCATGTGACTGGACAGTGTTCCATATGACTGGACAGTATTCCATATGACTGGACAGTATTCCATATGACTGGACAGTATTCCATATGACTGGACAGTATTCCATATGACTGGACAGTATTCCATATGACTGGACAGTATTCCATATGACTGGACAGTATTCCATATGACTGGACAGTATTCCATATGACTGGACAGTATTCCATATGACTGGACAGTATTCCATATGACTGGACATTAGTCCATATGACTGAACAGTATTCCATATGACTGGACAGTATTCCATATGACTGGACAGTATTCCATATGACTGGACAGTATTCCATATGACTGGACAGTATTCCATATGACTGGACAGTATTCCATATGACTGGACAGTATTCCATATGACTCCATATGACAGTATTCCATATGACTGGACAGTATTCCATATGACTGGACAGTATTCCATATGACTGGACAGTAGTCCATATGACTGGACAGTATTCCAAATGACTGGACAGTATTCCATATGACTGGACAGTATTCCATATGACTGGACAGTATTCCATATGACTGGACAGTATTCCATATGACTGGACAGTATTCCATATGACTGGACATTATTGCAATTGACTGGACAGTTTCCATTATGACTGGACAGTATTCCATATGACTGGACAGTATTCCATATGACTGAACAGTATTCCATTCCAGTATTCCATATGACTGGACAGTATTCCATATGACTGGACAGTATTCCATATGACTGGACAGTATTCCATATGACTGGACAGTATTCCATATGACTGGACAGTATTCCATATGACTGGACAGTATTCCATATGACTGGACAGTATTCCATATGACTGGACAGTATTCCATATGACTGGACAGTATTCCATATGACTGGACAGTATTCCATATGACTGGACAGTATTCAATATGAATGGACAGTAATCCATATGACTGGACAGTATTCCATATGACTGGACAGTAGTCCATATGACTGGACAGTGTTCCATATGACTGGACAGTGTTCCATATGATTGGACAGTATTCTATATGACTGGACAGTATTCCATATGACTGGATAGTATTCCATATGACTGGACATTATTGCAATTGACTGGACAGTTTTCAATAAGACTGGACAGTGTTCCATATGACTGGACAGTATTCCATATGAATGAACATAATTCCATATGACTGGACATTATTCCATATGACTGGACAGTATTCCATATGACTGGACAGTATTCCATATGATTGGACAGTATTCCATATGACCGGACAGTAGAACATATGACTGAACAATATTCCATATGACTGGATAGTATTCCATATGACTGGACATTATTGCAATTGACTGGACAGTTTTCAATAAGACTGGACAGTGTTCCATATGACTGGACAGTATTCCATATGAATGAACATAATTCCATATGACTGGACATTATTCCATATGACTGGACAGTATTCCATATGACTGGACAGTATTCCATATGACCGGACAGTAGAACATATGACTGAACAATATTCCATATGACTTGACAGTATTCCGTATGACTGGACAGTATTCCAATAGCCTGGACGGTAGTTCATTTGACTGGACAGTGTTCCATATGACTGGACAGTGTTCCATATGACCCGGATAGTATTCCATATGACTGGACATTATTGCAATTGACTGGACAGTGTTCCATATGACTGGACAGTATTCCATATGAATGAACAGTATTCCATATGACTTGACAGTATTCCATATGACTGGACAGTATTCCGTATGACTGGACAGTATTCCAATAGCCTGGACAGTAGTCCATATGACTGGACAGTAGTAAAATTGACTGGACAGTAGTCCATAAGACTGGCCAGTATTCCATATGACTGGTCAGTATTCCATATGACTGGACAGTATTCCATATGACTGGACAGTGTTCCATATGACTGGACAGTATTCCATATGACTGGACAGTATTCCATATGACTGGACAGTGTTCCATATGACTGGACATTGTTCCATATGACTGGACAGTATTCCATATGACTGGACAGTATTCCATAGGACTGGACATTATTCCATATGACTGGTCAGTTGTCCAATAGCCTGGACAGTAGTCCATATGACTGGACAGTAT
>NC_088224.1:7550841-7570841 GCF_036934945.1 Oncorhynchus masou masou
CTACCCTGAGGCTGAGCCTGAGGAGGCGCAAAACCGGACAGGAAGATCACATCAGCGGAAAAAATCCTGGCACGACATGATACACCCCTCAGGATGGCTAGTCAGCCAGTGACTCAGCCCCCATCACAGGGTCAGAGTCTGAGAATCCTAGTGGAGACCTGGAAGCCGGCCATGAAGAAAAGGCAAGGGTGGTTGGTCACTCCAGTGCCTTGTCGTTCACCTTCGCTCCCCTGGGCCAGACTACACTCAATCATAGAACCAATTGAAGAGATGAGTCTTCAATGAAGACGGTTGAGATCAAGTCTGCGTCTCTCACATGGATCGTCAGAGATCTATACGAGAAAGCCCTGCCTCCGTCCTGTTTGATTAGAAATTCTAGGGACAATAAGGAAGCCTGCGTCTTGTGACCGTAGCGTATAGGTATGAGTGACAGGACCAAATCAGAGCAATAGGTAGGAGCAAGTCCATGTAATGCTTTGTAGGTCAGCAGTAAAACCTTGAAATCAGCCCAAGACTTAACAGGAAGCCAGTGTAGAGAAGCACTGGAGTAATTTGATAATTTAAAAAAAAAAATCTAGTCAAGATTCTAGCAGCCGTGTTTAGAACTAACTGAAGTTTATTTAGAGCTTTATCTCCGCCCACAACCGCAAGGCTCTCCAGAGGGTAGTGAGGTCTGCACAACGCCCACAACCGCAAGGCTCTCCAGAGGGTAGTGAGGTCTGCACAACGCCCTCAACCATAAGGCTCTCCAGAGGGTAGTGAGGTCTGCACAACGCCCACAACCGCAAGGCTCTCCAGAGGGTAGTGAGGTCTGCACAACGCCCACAACCGCAAGGCTCTCCAGAGGGTAGTGAGGTCTACACAACGCCCTCAACCGTAAGGCTCTCCAGAGGGTAGTGAGGTCTGCACAACGCCCACAACCGCAAGGCTCTCCAGAGGGTAGTGAGGTCTGCACAACGCCCACAACCGCAAGGCTCTCCAGAGGGTAGAGAGCTCTACACAACGCCCACAACCGCAAGGCTCTCCAGAGGGTAGTGAGGTCTGCACAACGCCCACAACCGCAAGGCTCTCCAGAGGGTAGTGAGGTCTGCACAACGCCCACAACTGCAAGGCTCTCCAGAGGGTAGTGAGGTCTGCACAACGCCCACAACCGCAAGGCTCTCCAGAGGGTAGTGAGGTCTGCACAACGCCCACAACCGCAAGGCTCTCCAGAGGGTAGTGAGGTCTACACAACGCCCACAACCGCAAGGCTCTCCAGAGGGTAGTGAGGTCTGCACAACGCATCACCATGGGGCAAACTACCTGCCCTCCAGGACACCTACACCACCCGATGTCACAGGAAGGCAAAAAATATAATCAAGGACAACAACCACCCGAGCCACTGCCTGTTCACCTCGCTATCATCCAGAAGGCGAGGTCAGTACAGGTGCATCAAAGCAGGGACCGAGAGACTGAAAAGCAGCTTCTATCTCAAGGCCATCAGACTGTTTAACAGCCACCACTAACATTGAGTGGCTGATGCCAACATACTGACTCAACTCCAGCCACTTTAATAATTTGCAAATAAATTCATTTAAAATCCTACAATGTGATTTTCTGGATTTTTTTCTCCATTTTGTCTGGCATAGTTGAAGTGTACCTATGATGACAATTACAGGCCTCTCTCATCATTTTAAGTGAGAGAACTTGCACAATTGGTGGCTGACTAAATACTTTTTTGCCCCACTGTATATACTGTACTCTATACCATCTACTGCATCTTTCCTATGCCGTTTGGCCATCGCTCATCCATATATCTATATGTACATATTTTTATTCATTCCTTTACACTTGTGTGTATCAGGTAATTGTTGTGAAATTGTTAGATTACTTGTTAGATATTACTGCACGGTCGGAACTAGAAGCACAAGCATTTAGCTACACTCGCATTAACATCTGCTAACCATGTGTATGTGACCAGTAACATTTGATTTGATCTAGGTATCCGGAGAGTAGAGCATGGCAGTGGTCTAATCTAGGAAGCAGGAGAGTAGAGCATTACAGTGGTCTAATCTAGGAAGCAGGAGAGTAGAGCATTGCAGTGGTCTAATCTAGGAAGCAGGAGAGTAGAGCATTGCAGTGGTCTAGTCTCTCCTGATCAACTCCTGTGATTGCTTTACTGCCTCCCTTTAATGTCAATATGCCTTGTCTACTGCTGTCTTGGCTAGTTCTTGCTGTTTTATTTCACTGTAGAGCCCTAAATCCCGCATAAAATGACTTAGATAGCTCTTTTGTCCCACCCGTAAACACACATGAGGAGACCTCACCTCGCTTAATTAACTGGTGCCTCCAGAGACGAAACCTCTCTCATCGTCACTCAACGCCTAGGTTTACCTCCACTGTACGCACATCCTACCATACCATTGTCTGTACATTATGCCCTGAACATATTCTACCACGCCCAAAATCTACTCCTTTTATTCTCTGTTCCCAACGCACTAGACGACCAGTTCCTATAGCCTTTATCCGTACCCTTATCCTACTCCTCCTCTGTTCCTCGGGTGATGTAGAGGTTAATCCAGACCCTGCAGGGCCTAGCTCAACTCCCACTACCCAGACGCTCTCATTTGTTGACCTCTGTAACCATAAAAGCCTTGGTTTCATGCACGTTAACATCAGAAGCCTCCTCCCTAAGTTTGTTTTATTCATTGCTTTAGCACACTCCACCAACCCTGATGTCCTAGCCCTGTCTGAATCCTGGCATAGGAAACTACAACATTTTCTGCCAAGATACAACTGCCAAAGGGTGTGGAGCTTTAATCTACTGCAGAAACAGCCTGCAGAGTTTTGTCATGCTATTCAGGTCTGTGCCCAAACAGCTCGAGCTTCTACTATTAAACATCCACCTTTCCAGAAATACTGTAAGTCTCTCACCATTGCCATTTGATACAACCCCCCTCAGCCCCCAGCTGTGCCCTGGACACCATATGTGAATTAATTGCCCCCCATTTATCTTCAGAGCTTGTACTGTTAGGTGACCTAAACTGTGATATGCTTAACACCCGTCCGTCCGACAATCTACGCTAAATGCCCCCAATCTCACACAAATTATCAAGGAGCCTCATTGCCTGCATCCGTAATGGGTCTGCGGTCAAACCACCCCTCATCACTGTCCAACGCTCCCGGAAACACTTCAGCGAGCAGGACTTTCTAATCGACCTGGCCCGGGTATCCTGGAAGGATATTGACCAAATTCTGTCAGTAGAGGATGCCTAGTTATTCTTTAAAAGTGCCTTCCTCAATATCTTCAGTAAGCATGCCCAATTCAAGAAATGTAGAACCAGGAACAAATATAGCCCTTGGTTCACACCAGACTTGACTGCCCATGACCAGCACAAAAACATCATGTGGCGTACTGCATTAGCATCGAATAGCCCCTGCGATACGCCACTTTCCAGGGGAGTTAGGAACCAATATACACAGGCAGATAGGAAGCAAAGGATAGCTTTTTCAAACAGAAATTTGCATCCTGTAGGACAAACTCCAAAAGGTTCTGGGACACTTTAAAGTCCATGGAGAATAAGAGCACCTCCATCCGGCTGCCCACTGCACTGAGGGTAGAAAACACTATCACCACCAATAAATCTATGATAACCTAAAATTTCAATAAGCATTTTTCTGCGGCTGGCCCTGCTTTCCACCTGGTTACCCCTATCCAATTCAACAGCTCTGCACCCCCCACAGCAACTTGCCCAAGCCTCCCCCATTTTTCCTTCACCCAAATCCAGATAGCTGATGTTCTGAAAGAGCTGAAAAATCTGGACCTTACAAATCAGCCGGGCGAGACAATCTGGACCCTCTCTTTCTAAAATTATCTGCCGCAATTGTTGCAACCCATATTACTAGCCCGTTCAACCTCTCTTTTGTATCATCTGAGATCCCTAAAGATTGGAAAGCAGCCGCGGTCATCCCCCTCTTCAAAGCGGGAAACATTCTAGACCCAAACTGTTACAGACAGTCTATCCTACCCTGCCTTTCTAAAGTATTCAAGTCTTTATCAAACAGATCACTGAGCATTTAGAATCCCACTTGTCATGACGTTGGCCTGCGGGTAGGTTTATGACAGTCATAAATACCTCTTCCCCCCCCCTTTTGCCTCTCTCTACCCTACTGATGTGACATTTGAAAACCCCTTGGTTAACATAGAGATTCTGGGAACATCAGAAGGTGGGGGGAAATGAACTATATTCTGGTAATACGTCCAATTGAACATATGCGGTGGTACTTAACTTCTTGCGTCGAGCAATCCCGGATCCGGGATCCTATTTATAGCCTCAAGTTCATTAGCATAACGCAACGTTAACTATTCATGAAAATCGCAAATGAAATGAAATAAATATATTTGCTCTCAAGCTTAGACTCTGTCAGCTCAGATCTTCAAAATATGCTTTTCAACCATAGCAAAACAAGCATTTGTGTAAGAGTATTGATAGCTAGCGTAGCATTTAGCATATCATTTAGCGGGCAACATTTTCACAAAAACCAGAAAAGCATTCAAATAAAATCATTTACCTTTGAAGAACTTCGGATGTACATAGCAAATGTTCAGTTTTTCCAAAAAGGTTCTTTGTGTAGGAGAAATCGCTCCGTTTTGTACATCACGTTTGGGTGAAAATTCAGTCATCAAAACGGCGAACTTTTTTCCAAATTAACTCCATAATATCAACTGAAACACGGCAAACGCTGTTTAGAATCAATCCTCAAGGTGTTTTTCACATATCTCTTCATTGATATATCATTCATGGAAGTCTACTTTCTCCTCTGAATCCCATGGAAAAATACTTGCAGCTGAAGATGACGCACCAATTTCGACGGAGGACACCGGGCGGACACCTGGCAAATGTAGTCTCTTATGGTCAATCTTCCAATGATATGCCTACAAATACGTCACAATGCTGCAGACACCTTGGGGAAACGGCAGAAATTGTGGGCTCATTCCTGTCGCATTCACAGCCATATAAGGAGACATTGGAAAACAGAGCTTCAAAAATGTTGCTCATTTCCTGTTTGAAGTTTCATCTTGGTTTCGCCTGTAGCATCAGTTCTGGGGCAATCACAGATACTATCTTTGCAGTTTTGGAAACGTCAGAGTGTTTTCCTTCCAAAGCTGTCAATTATATGCATAGTCTAGCATCTTTTTGTGACAAAATATTGCGCTTAAAACGGGCACGTTTTTTTATCCAATAATGAAATAGCACCCCTACAGATTCTAGAGGTTAATGAATATGATATCAGTCCGGTTGTCATCTGAGACATTCTCATCAATGATAAGATGACATAAATTCTACAGTGGAAAGTCTACACATCAGAGTTATCGGATTCACATGGAATTGTTGTTCAATTTAAATGTTTGACTATGAAATTATTCGTGATGGGATGAAATGTGATTTTAGCTTCTAAAATGTAAGAATATGGTTTTCATGAGTGAATTATGCCCGACTCAGTGGCCCGCCAACGTGAAGAGACAGGTTGTAAACTATGAAACACACCCCTTTTCTCACTCCACTATATAAGCCCTTGACGGAAATGTAACCTCCTGTTCAGAGGATGTGAGGATGACGGTCTGATGTCAGAATGGTTCAGATAATAACTACAGAACGAAGCCAACATCAGCATGGGCTTTGGTTGCGAATGGTATGAACTTTGAACTCTTATTCACTACAGAAGTGATACCTCCTAGCCGTTGAGTAACCCTGCAAACGAGGGTCAGGAAGGAACATACAGAGTATCCCGTCTATCACACAACTACGTTATCATGACAACAACGTCATTCAGGCTAAATCTATTCTCTATAACGATCATTCAGGCTACATCTATTCTCTATAACGGTCATTCAGGTTAAATCTATCCTCTATAACGGTCATTCAGGCTAAATCCATTCTCTATAACGGTCATTCAGGCTAAATCCATCCTCTGGATGGGCCTATATCCCATCCCCTATAGGCCGGTGTTACCATGAGTGATGGAGGTGATGAGTGTGTGTGTGTGTGTGTGTGCTTGTGCATGTTTTACATGCTACAATCTCCTTAGACACACCCAGGGACAGATGAGAAAATCAGCTTCAACAAATCTCTTTGGGTTCATATCAAATGGCACCCTATTCCCTACATTGCCAGTCAAACGGTGCATATTTGCACCTTTAGTTAGTTAAAGGGATTCTTAGAAGAACCTTTAATGTTTTGTAGCAAAATGGTTCCAGGATGAACCCTGGACTGGAGGCGTGGCTTACAGATAGATCTTTTCAGGCCTTCCGTGAGAATGAATGTCATTCCTCTTCATCTGCTGTGTTGTATTGTCATCACATCTTGAGATTGAACACTGATGGTCTTGTAGCGTCAATGAGGCTAACCGAGGTGTATGAGTGCTACGAGCCTTTGTCTTCATCTGCTGTGTTGTATTGTCATCACATCTTGAGATTGAACACTGATGGTCTTGTAGCGTCAATGAGGCTAACCGAGGTGTATGAGTGCTACGAGCCTTTGTCTTCATCTGCTGTGTTGTATTGTCATCACATCTTGAGATTGAACACTGATGGTCTTGTAGCGTCAATGAGGCTAACCGAGGTGTATGAGTGCTACGAGCCTTTGTCTTCATCTGCTGTGTTGTATTGTCATCACATCTTGAGATTGAACACTGATGGTCTTGTAGCGTCAATGAGGCTAACCGAGGTGTATGAGTGCTACGAGCCTTTGTCTTCATCTGCTGTGTTGTATTGTCATCACATCTTGAGATTGAACATTGATGGTCTTGTAGCATCAATGAGGCTAACCGAGGTGTATGAGTGCTACGAGCCTTTGTCTTCATCTGCTGTGTTGTATTGTCATCACATCTTGAGATTGAACACTGATGGTCTTGTAGCGTCAATGAGGCTAACCGAGGTGAATGAGTGCTACGAGCCTTTGTCTTCATCTGCTGTGTTGTATTGTCATCACATCTTGAGATTGAACACTGATGGTCTTGTAGCGTCAATGAGGCTAACCGAGGTGTATGAGTGCTACGAGCCTTTGTCTTCATCTGCTGTGTTGTATTGTCATCACATCTTGAGATTGAACACTGATGGTCTTGTAGCGTCAATGAGGCTAACCGAGGTGTATGAGTGCTACGAGCCTTTGTCTTCATCTGCTGTGTTGTATTGTCATCACATCTTGAGATTGAACACTGATGGTCTTGTAGCGTCAATGAGGCTAACCGAGGTGTATGAGTGCTACGAGCCTTTGTCTTCATCTGCTGTGTTGTATTGTCATCACATCTTGAGATTGAACACTGATGGTCTTGTAGCGTCAATGAGGCTAACCGAGGTGTATGAGTGCTACGAGCCTTTGTCTTCATCTGCTGTGTTGTATTGTCATCACATCTTGAGATTGAACCCTGATGGTCTTGTAGCGTCAATGAGGCTAACCGAGGTGTATGAGTGCTACGAGCCTTTGCAAATTCCAGAGGAGGAATAGTTACCACTTTATCACTGCACAGTATATTAAGTAATCAGCGATATTACTATTATATTTATTATTTTTATTTCTACTTTGCACATTCTTCCACTGCAAATCTACCATTCCAGTTTTTTACTTGCTATATTGTATTTACTTCGCCACCATGGCTTTTTTTTGTCTTTACCTCCCTTATCTCACCTCATTTGCTCACATCGTATGTAGACTTGCTGATACTGTATTATTGACTGCATGTTTGTTTTACTCCATGTGTAACTCTGTACTTTGTATGTGTCGAACTGCTTTGCTTTATCTTGGCCAGGTCGCAATTGTAAATGAGAACTTGTTCTCAACTTGCCTACCTGGTTAAATAATAAAAAATAAAAAATATTAGAATATGTAATATGCATAAATATTCAAGGATTTTTAAATGTATTCGCAGTGGACAAACATGGTGAACAAGAATAAGATTTTCTCTAACGGGTGGCCAAAAATAACTATCTGAAAGTCACGCATCCAATAAGCCACGCCTACAATCTTCTGATAGGCTGTCACATCTACAATATAATGTTAAAAAAGGTTCAAAATTATTGCTGGTTTTAACCTTTACATGTCTATAAAGACCCTTTTCATAGGGGTTGTCACTCCCTGGTCTAAGTATTTTGTGTTTGTCTTCATTTATTTGGTCAGGCCAGGGTTGTGGCATGGGGTTTTGTATGTGGTGTGTTTGTATTGGGATTGTAGCTTAGTGGGGTGTTCTAGATAAGTCTATGGCTGTCTGAAGTTGTTCTCAATCAGAGGCAGGGGTTTATCATTGTCTCTGAGTAGGGAACCATATTTAGGCAGCCATATTCTTTGAGTGTTTCGTGGGTGATTGTCCTTTTGTACTTATGTCTGTCGTGTATTAGTTTGCACCAGTATTAGGCTGTTTCGGTTTTCGTTACGTTCATTGTTTTTGTAGTGTTTGTATTTTGATTCGTGTTTCTTCAGTTTATTAAACATGGATCGTAATAGGCACATCGCATTTTGGTCCGACTCTCCTTCGCATCTAGAAAACCGTAACGGGTTCCACGAGGAAACGTTTGTAACTGGAGAGGTTACCCTGTGTGTGAACTTTTAGAACCCTTAAAGGTTCTTCCAGGGTAGAACGAATGTAAGGGTACTATTTGGAACACAGTCTTTGTGTCAGGTCTAGGCCATACGTCATGACGGCAAAGAAAGATAAATAGCCTTATTTTCTGGCGCTCAGCTGACCCAACACTGACCCTACCTAACCCAACACTAACCCTACACCTACCCAACACTAACCCTACACTGACCCTACACTAACCCTACACTGACCCAACACTGACCCTAAACTGACCCAACACTAACCCTACACTGACCCAACACTGACCCTACACTGACCCAACACTAACCCTACACTGACCCAACACTGACTCTAAACTGACCCAACACTAACCCTACACTGACCCAACACTGACCCAACACTGACCCTACACTGACCCTACCTAACCCAACACTAACCCTACACTGACCCAACACTGACCCTACACTGACCCAACACTAACCCTACACTGACCCAACACTGACCCAACACTGACCCTACCTAACCCAACACTAACCCTACACTGACCCAACACTGACCCTAAACTGACCCAACACTGACCCTAAACTGACCCAACACTAACCCTACACTGACCCTACCTAACCCTACACTGACCCAACACTGACCCTACACTGACCCTACCTAACCCAACACTAACCCTACACTGACCCAACACTGACCCTACACTGACCCTACCTAACCCAACACTAACCCTAACCCAACACTAACCCTACACTGACCCAACACTAACCCAACACTAACCCTACACTGACCCAACACTGACTCTAAACTGACCCAACACTAACCCTACACTGACCCTACACTGACCCAACACTGACCCTACCTAACCCAACACTAACCCTACATTGACCCAACACTGACCCTAAACTGACCCAACACTAACCCAACACTAACCCTACACTGACCCAACACTGACCCTAAACTGACCCAACACTAACCCTACACTGACCCTACCTAACCCTACACTGACCCAACACTGACCCTACCTAACCCAACACTAACCCTACACTGACCCAACACTGACCCTACACTGACCCTACCTAACCCAACACTAACCCTACACTGACCCAACACTAACCCAACACTAACCCTACACTGACCCAACACTGACTCTAAACTGACCCAACACTAACCCTACACTGACCCTACACTGACCCAACACTGACCCTACCTAACCCAACACTAACCCTACACTGACCCTAAACTGACCCAACACTAACCCAACACTAACCCTACACTGACCCAACACTGACCCTAAACTGACCCAACACTAACCCTACACTGACCCTACCTAACCCTACACTGACCCAACACTGACCCTACACTGACCCAACACTAACCCAACACTGACCCAACACTAACCCTACACTGACCCTACCTAACCCTACACTGACCCTACACTGACCCTACACTAACCCAAAACTGACTCTACACTGACCCAACATTGACCCTACACTGACCCTACCTAACCCTACACTGACCCAACACTAACCCTACACTGACCCAACACTAACCATACACTGACCCAACACTAACCCAACACTGGCCCAACACTAACCCTACACTGACCCTACCTAACCCTACATTGACCAAACACTAACTCTACACTGACCCAAAACTGACCCTACACTGACCCAACACTAACCCAACACTGACCCAACACTAACCCAACACTGACCCTACCTAACCCAACACTGACCCAACACTGACCCTACACTGATCCTACACTAACCCAACACTGACCCTACCTAATCAAACACTGACCCTACACTGACCCTACACTGAACCTACACGAACCCAACACTAACACAACCTAATCAAACACTGACCCAACACTAACCCAACCTTTTCAAACACTAACCCAACACTAACACTAACCAAACCTAATCAAACACATCCTCAGGTGGAAAAAGATGGCCTTACCTAAATGGTAGCTTATTCCCTATGTAGTGCATTACTTTAGACCAGGGCCTATAGGGTAGTAGTGCACTACTTTAGACCAGGGCCTATAGGGTAGTAGTGCACTACTTTAGACCAGTGCCTATAGGGTAGTAGTGCACTACTTTAGACCAGTGCCTATAGGGTAGTAGTGCAATACTTTAGACCAGGGCCTATAGGGTAGTAGTGCACTACTTTAGACCAGTGCCTATAGGGTAGTAGTGCAATACTTTAGACCAGTGCCTATAGGGTAGTAGTGCAATACTTTAGACCAGTGCCTATAGGGTAGTAGTGCAATACTTTAGACCAGTGCCTATAGGGTAGTAGTGCACTACTTTAGACCAGGGCCTATAGGGTAGTAGTGCACTACTTTAGACCAGGGCCTATAGGGTAGTAGTGCACTACTTTAGACCAGGGCCTATAGGGTAGTAGTGCACTACTTTAGACCAGTGCCTATAGGGTAGTAGTGCACTACTTTAGACCAGGGCCTATAGGGTAGTAGTGCAGTACTTTAGACCAGTGCCCAGGGGAATTAAGTGCCATTTGGACACAGCCTTGAGATGCATGAGACATTTTTATTATCACACTGATATGTGGGACTAGACACAATGTGAAATGGTATTATCAACACCTCATGTATATTTTAAATAACTATGGGAAAGAAATGCATAGGTGGCCAAATCAAGTGTTGTATATTTTTATTCCATGCGTATCGTTCAATAAATAATAATTAAAGAGATGCATACACTCTTAACAACAAAACGTGTTGGCTGTCCCCATAGGAGAACCCTTTTTTGGTTCCAGGTTAAGCCACTTTTTGGGTTCCATGTAAAACCCACTGTAGAAAGAGTTCTACATTGAACACGGAAGGGTTCTATAACCAGTAACCAAAAAACAATGAATCAAAGGCTTGTCATATGTGGACAGCCGAAGAACCCTTTAAGTTCTAGACAGCACCTTAGTTTCTAAGAGTGTATAATTCAATTTTCTGTAGCTTTGACGTGTTGCTGTATTCAGTTTGAATTGATTACACAGGTTACTTTGATACCATTATTTCTCAAGGTAGAAGATAAGAAAATGAATGGGAGAAGGAGCGAGAAGGAAGAGAGAGAGAATATCATCTGATGATCAGCTCCTACACTGCAGAGAGGTGTGAAGGTCAGCCCCCACACTGCAGAGAGTTGTGAAGGTCAGCTACCACACTGCAGAGAGGTGTGAAGGTCAGGCCCCACACTGCAGAGAGGTGTGAAGGTCTGGCCCCACACTGCAGAGAGGTGTGAAGGTCAGCTCCCACACTGCAGAGAGGTGTGAAGGTCAGCCCCCACACTGCAGAGAGGTGTGAAGGTCAGCTCCCACACTGCAGAGAGGTGTGAAGGTCAGCTCCCACAATGCAGATAGGTGTGAAAGTCAGCTCCCACACTGCAAAAAGGTGTGAAGGTCAGGTTCTGCAATGCAGATAGGTGTGAAGGTCAGGTTCTGCACTGCATATAGGTGTGAAAGTCAGCTCCTACACTGTAGATATGTGTGAAGGTCAGCCCCTACACTACAGATATGTGTGAAGGTCAGCTCCTACCCTGCAGATATGTGTGAAGGTCAGCTCCTACCCTGCAGATATGTGTGAAGGTCAGCTCCTACACTGCAGATAGGTGTGAAAATCAACTCCCACAATGCAGAGAGGTGTGAAGGTCAGTCCCCACACTGCAGAGAGGTGTGAAGGTCAGCTCCTACACTGCAGAGAGGTGTGAAGATCAGTCCCCACACTGCAGAGAGGTGTGAAGGCCAAGTCCCCACACTGCAGAGAGGTGTGAAGATCAGCCCCTACACTGCAGATAGGTGTGAAGGTCAAGTCTACACTGCCGAGAGGTGTGAAAGCCAAGTCCTACACTGCAGATAGGTGTGAAAGCCAAGTCCTACACTGCAGATAGGTGTGAAAGCCAAGTCCTACACTGCAGAAAGGTGTGAAAGCCAAGTCCTACACTGCAGATAGGTGTGAAAGCCAAGTCCTACACTGCAGATAGGTGTGAAAGCCAAGTCATACACTGCAGATAGGTGTGAAAGCCAAGTCCTACACTGCAGATAGGTGTGAAAGCCAAGTCCTACACTGCAGATAGGTGTGAAAGCCAAGTCTTACACTGCAGATAGGTGTGAAAGCAGGTTCTGCACTGAAGAAAGGTTTGAGGTTGGGTTCTGCACTGGAGATAGGTGTGGAATAGACTTTGTCTCTGAGGAATTATTTCTAGGTTTATAATAAAAACCCTGCCCTTGTAGATACGACATATATTCCAAATGGCACCTATTCCCTTTGAAGTGCAGACCTTTAAATCGGGGCCCATAGGGAATAGGGTGCACTACTTTAACCCAGGGCCCATAGGGAATAGGGTGCACTACTTTAACCCAGGGCCCATAGGGAATAGGGTGCACTACTTTAACCCAGGGCCCATAGGGAATAGGGTGCACTACTTTAACCAAGGGCCCATAGGGAATAGGGTGCACTACTTTAACCAAGGGCCCATAGGGAATAGGGTGCACTACTTTAACCAAGGGCCCATAGTGAATAGGGTGCACTACTTTAACCCAGGGCACATAGGGAATAGGGTGCACTACTTTAACCCAGGGCCCATAGGGAATAGGGTGCACTACTTTAACCCAGGGCCCATAGGGAATAGGGTGCACTACTTTAACCCAGGGCCCATAGGGAATAGGGTGCACTACTTTAACCAAGGGCCCATAGTGAATAGGGTGCACTACTTTAACCCAGGGCACATAGGGAATAGGGTGCACTACTTTAACCCAGGGCCCATAGGGAATAGGGTGCACTACTTTAACCCAGGGCCCATAGGGAATAGGGTGCACTACTTTAACCCAGGGCCCATAGGGAATAGGGTGCACTACTTTAACCAGGGGCCCATATGGAATAGCATGCCATTTCAAAGCAGCCACGGTGTATACATATGTATGAATGCATTAAGGCTGGGGATGAATGCATTAAGGATGGGGGTGAATGCATTAAGGCTGGGGATGAATGCATTAAGGATGGGGAGGAATGCATTAAGGATGGGGATGAATGCATTAAGGATGGGGGTGAATGCATTAAGGATGGGGGTGAATGCATTAAGGCTGGGGGTGAATGCATTAAGGCTGGGGATGAATGTGTTAAGGCTGGGTGTGAATGCATTAAGGATGGGGAGGAATGCATTAAGGATGGGGGTGAATGCATTAAGGATGGGGGTGAATGCATTAAGGCTGGGGATGAATGCATTAAGGATGGGGGTGAATGCATTAATGATGTGGGTGAATGCATTAAGGCTGGGGATGAATGCATTAAGGATGGGGGTGAATGCATTAAGGATGGGGATGAATGCATTAAGGATGGGGGTGAATGCATTAAGGCTGGGGATGAATGCATTAAGGCTGGGGGTGAATGCATTAAGGATGGGGATGAATGCATTAAGGATGGGGGTGAATGCATTAAAGATGGGGGTGAATGCATTAAGGCTGGGGATGAATGCATTAAGGATGGGGATGAATGCATTAAGGCTGGGGGTGAATGCATTAATGATGTGGGTGAATGCATTAAGGATGGGGATGAATGCATTAAGGATGGGGGTGAATGCATTAATGATGTGGGTGAATGCATTAAGGCTGGGGATGAATGCATTAAGGATGGGGATGAATGCATTAAGGATGGGGGTGAATGCATTAAGGCTGGGGATGAATGCATTAAGGATGGGGGTGAATGCATTAAGGATGGGGGTGAATGCATTAAGGCTGGGGATGAATGCATTAAGGATGGGGGTGAATGCATTAAGGATGGGGGTGAATGCATTAAGGCTGGGGATGAATGCATTAAGGATGGGGGTGAATGCATTAAGGATGGGGGTGAATGCATTAAGGATGGGGGTGAATGCATTAAGGCTGGGGGTGAATGCATTAAGGATGGGGTGAATGCATTAAGGATGGGGGTGAATGCATTAAGGATGGGGGTGAATGCATTAAGGATGGGGGTGAATGCATTAAGGATGGGGGTGAATGCATTAAGGCTGGGGGTGAATGCATTAAGGATGGGGGTGAATGCATTAAGGATGGGGGTGAATGCATTAAGGACGGGGGTGAATGCATTAAGGCTGGGGAGGAATGCATTAAGGACGGGGGTGAATGCATTAAGGCTGGGGGTGAATGCATTAAGGATGGGGATGAATGCATTAAGGATGGGGGTGAATGCATTAAGGCTGGGGGTGAATGCATTAAGGCTGGGGTTGAATAGGACAGGAGAAGTACTCCAGATATAACAAACTGACCCTAGGCCCCCGACACATAAACTACTGCAGCATAAATACTGGAGGCTGAGACAGGAGGGGTCAGGAGACACTGTGGCCCCATCCGAGGACACCCCCAGACAGAGCCAAACAGGAAGGATATAACCCCACCCACTTTGCCAAAGCACAGCCCCCACACCACTAGAGGGATATCTTCAACTACCAACTTACCATCCTGAGACAAGGCTGAGTATAGCCCACAAAGATCTCCGCCACGGCACAACCCAAAAGGGGGGACGCCAACCCAGACAGGATGACCACATCAGTGAATCGACCCACTCAGTTGACGCACCCCTTCCAGGGACGGCATGAGTAAGCCCCAGTAAGCCAGTGACTCAGCCCCTGTAATAGGGTTAGAGGCAGAGAATCCCAGTGGAAAGAGGGGAACCGGCCAGGCAGAGACAGCGAGGTCGGTTCGTTGCTCCAGAGCCTATCCGTTCACCTTCCCACTCCTGGGCCAGACTACACTCAATCATATGACCCACTGAAGAGATGAGTCTTCAGTAAAGACTTAAAGGTTGAGACCGAGTTTGCGTCTCTGACATGGGTAGGCAGACCGTTCCATAAAAATGGCGCTCTATAGGAGAAATCCCTGCCTCCAGCTGTTTGCTTAGAAATTCTAGGGACAGTTAGGAGGCCTGCGTCTTGTGACCGTAGCGTACGTGAGGTATGTACGGCAGGACCAAATCAGAGAGATAGGTAGGAGCAAGCCCATGTAATGCTTTGTAGGTTAGCAGTAAAACCTTGAAATCAGCCCTTGCTTTGACAGGAAGCCAGTGTAGGGAGGCTAGCACTGGAGTAATAAGATCAAATTTGTTGGTTCTAGTCAGGATTCTAGCAGCCGTATTTAGCACTAACTGAAGTTTATTTAGTGCTTTATCCGGGTAGCTGGAAAGTAGAGCATTGCAGTAGTCTAACCTAGAAGTGACAAAAGCATGAATAAATTTTTCTGCATCATTTTTGGACAGAAAGTTTCTGATTTTTGCAATGTTACGTAGATGGAAAAAAGCTGTCCTTGAAATGGTCTTGATATGTTTGTCAAAAGAGAGATCAGGGTCCAGAGTAACGCCGTGGTCCTTCACAGTTTTATTTGAGATGACTGTACAACCATTAAGATTAATTGTCAGATTCAACAGAAGATCTCTTTGTTTCTTGGGACCTAGAACAAGCATCTCTGTTTTGTCCGAGTTTAAAAGTACAAAGAATGCGTTAAGGCTCTCTATATGTGTGTGGAGGGGGGGTGATATCTCTATATGTGTGTGGAGGGGGTGATATCTCTATATGTGTGTGGAGGGGGGTGATATCTCTATATGTGTGTGGAGGGGGGTGATATCTCTATATGTGTGTGGAGGGGGTGATATCTCTATATGTGTGTGGAGGGGGGTGATATCTCTATATGTGTGTGGAGGGGGTGATATCTCTTTATGTGTGTGGAGGGGGGTGATATCTCTATATGTGTGGAGGGGGTGTGATATCTCTATATGTGTGTGGAGGGGGGTGATATCTCTATATGTGTGTGGAGGGGGGGTATATCTCTATGTGTGGAGGGGGGTGATATCTATATATGTGTGTGGATGGGGGTGATATCTCTATATGTGTGTGGAGGGGGTGATATCTCTATATGTGTGTGGAGGGGGTGATATCTCTATATGTGTGTGGAGGGGGGTGATATCTCTATACGTGTGTGTTGAGGGGGGTGATATCTCTATATGTGTGTGGAGGGGGGTGATATCTCTATATGTGTGTGGAGGGGGGTGATTTCTCTATACGTGTGTGTTGAGGGGGGTGATATCTCTATATGTGTGTGGAGGGGGGTGATATCTCTATATGTGTGTGGAGGGGGTGATTTCTCTATATGTGTGTGGAGGGGGGTATCTCTATATGTGTGTGGAGGGGGGGGTATCTCTATATGTGTGTGGAGGGTGGGGGGTGATATCTCTATGTGTGTGTGGAGGGGGGTGATATCTCTATATGTGTGTGGAGGGGGGTGATATCTCTATATGTGTGTGGAGGGGGTGATATCTCTATATGTGTGTGGAGGGGGTGATATCTCTATGTGTGTGTGTGGGGGGGTGTGATATCTCTATATGTGTGTGGAGGGGGTGATATCTCTATATGTGTGTGGAGGGGGGTGATATCTCTATATGTGTGTGGAGGGGGGTGATATCTCTATATGTGTGTGGAGGGGGGATATCTCTATATGTGTGTGGAGGGGGGTGATATCTCTATATGTGTGTGGAGGGGGGTGATATCTCTATATGTGTGTGGAGGGGGGTGATATCTCTATATGTGTGTGGAGGGGGGTGTTATCTCTATGTGTGTGTGTGGAGGGGGGGTGTGATATCTCTATATGTGTGTGGAGGGGGTGATATCTCTCGGTGTGTGTGGAGGGGGGTGATATCTCTATATGTGTGTGGAGGGGGGTGTGATATCTCTATATGTGTGTGGAGGGGGGGGTGTGATATCTCTATATGTGTGTGGAGTGGGGTGATATCTCTATATGTGTGTGGAGGGGGGTGATATCTCTATATGTGTGTGGAGGGGGTGATATCTCTATATGTGTGTGGAGGGGGGTGATATCTCTATGTGTGTGTGGAGGGGGGGGTGATATCTCTATATGTGTGTGGTGGGGGGGTGATATCTCTATATATGTGTGGAGGGGGTGATATCTCTATATTTGTGTGGGGGGGGGGTGATATCTCTATATGTGTGTGGAGTGGGGGTGATATCTCTATGTGTGTGTGGAGGGGGTGATATCTCTATGTGTGTGTGGAGGGGGTGATATCTATATGTGTGTGTGGAGGGGGTGATATCTCTATGTGTGTGTGGAGGGGGTGATATCTCTATGTGTGGAGGGGGGTGATATCTCTATGTGTGTGTGGAGGGGGTGATATCTATATGTGTGGAAGGGGGGTGATATCTCTATATGTGTGTGGAGGGGAGGTGATATCTTTATGTGTGTGTGGAGGGGGGGTGATATCTCTATATGTGTGTGGAGGGGGTGATATCTCTATATGTGTGTGGAGGGGTGGTGATATCTCTTTATGTGTGTGGAGGGGTGGTGATATCTCTATGTGTGTGTGGAGGGGGGGTGACATCTCTATATGTGTGTGGAGGGGGGTGATATCTCTATATGTGTGTGGAGGGGGGTGATATCTCTATATGTGTGTGGAGGGAGGGTGATATCTCTATGTGTGGAGGGGGTGATATCTCTATATGTGTGTGGAGAGAGGGTGATATCTCTATGTGTGGAGGGGGGTGATATCTCTATATGTGTGGAGGGAGGTTGATATCTCTTTATGTGTGTGGAGGGGTGGTGATATCTCTTTATGTGTGTGGAGGGGGGTGATATCTCTATATGTGTGTGGGAGGGGGGTTATATCTCTATATGTGTGTGGAGGGGGGGGGTGATATCTCTATATGTGTGTGGAGGGGGGGGGTGATATCTCTATATGTGTGTGGAAGGGGGGTGATATCTCTTTATGTGTGTGGAGTGGTGGTGATATCTCTTTATGTGTGTGTGTGGGGGGGGGTGATATCTCTATATGTGTGTGGAGGGGTGGTGATATCTCTTTATGTGTGTGGAGGGGTGGTGATATCTCTTTATGTGTGTGTGTGGGGGGGGGGGTGATATCTCTATATGTGTGTGGAGGGGGGGTGGTAGGGATCTCTCTATATATGTGTGTGTGTGTGTATGTGTGTTCCCAAAATTAATTGGTTCGTTTTAGCATCTTAATGATAGTGGAACGCTTGTAATTATCCTGGTGTCAGACAACCAGACGTCTGCACCTCCAGCCGCCTGCCCGTCACACCTCCTGGGCCTTGTTACCACGGTAATTTGTGGTGGATTGTGGCGTAGCAGATGTGATTGGATTATTGGAGGATGTTTAATGTGTCCCAAATGGCACCTCATTCCCTATTAAGTGCACTAATACCCCGGATTGGCTTGATCAAATATAGTGCACTATATATAGGTAATAGGGTTCCATAGGGCTCTGGTCTAAAGTAGTGCACTATATATAGGGAATAGGGTTCCATAGGTTTCTGGTCTAAAGTAGTGCACTATATATAGGGAATAGGGTTCCATAGGGCTCTGGTCTAAAGTAGTGCACTATATATAGGGAATAGGGTTCCGTAGGGCTCTGGTCTAAAGTAGTGCACTATATATAGGGAATAGGGTTCCATAGGGCTCTGGTCTAAAGTAGTGTACTATATAGGGAATAGGGTTCCATAGGGCTCTGGTCTAAAGTAGTGTACTATGTAGGGAATAAGGTGCCAATTAGGACACAGCCCTGCATCCCTCTAGGTGTGGCGTCGCCATGGCTACAGGATAAATTCTTACATTGCAACAATCCAAATGTGGGAATATTGTCCGAGCAAAGGATAGGTAATATGTTTTCACTAAAGATTGAGTGCTGTGGGGCTTTTTATTTCTATCCACGGTCCTGACAAGCCACGTTAACTTCAGAAAGATGGAAAGTAGACGAGCACACTGCCATTTTAAAGTAGTCTACTGGATGGGGATTCATGACGGGGGTACAAGCCATCAGCCAATGGTCAGAGCATTTGTCAGAGTCAAAGTGGGAATCTATATGATCTTGGAAATATTTATTTGTCATGGTATATTATTCATAGCTCTGTTGTACTTTTAGGAATAACTGCTTTAGAAAAGAAATAACAGCAACTGACTAACAGGGGGACTGGGGGACAGGGGGACTGGGGGACAGGGGGACTGGGGGATAGGGGGACAGGGGGACAGGGGGACAGGGGGACTGGGGGACAGGGGGACTGTTAACCGGATAACTCAATGAATTATTGAGCTCATTAATTAAGTAAGGAGACTTTAGTCTATTACGTACACACACACACGCACGCACGCACGCACACACTCGCACACAAACAAACAAACAAACAAACAAACAAACGCACACACACACACACACACACACACACACACACACACACACACACACACCCTTCTCTCCTTAGCAATTCCCTTTGAGGAACAACGGTTTATACGGATATTTTGAGAAGTAGAAAAACAAGTCTTCTTTAAAAGTCTTTAGATTGACTTCATCCCCCTTTCAGTCTCTGTTTAATTACAGGGAACGAGTAAGATATCCTTTACTCCTCTTCAAAAAGAATAGACCA
>NC_088224.1:7575841-7630841 GCF_036934945.1 Oncorhynchus masou masou
CCGATGCCGCTACCGCTACCACCGCTGCCACTGCTACCACCGCTGCCACCACTACCACCGCTGCCACCACCGCTGCCACCACCACCACCGATGCCGCTACCGCTACTACCACTACCACCGATGCCGCTACCGCCGCTGCCACCACCACCGCTGCTACCACCACCACCGCTGCCGCTACCACGGCTACCACTACCACCGCTGCAGCTACCACCACCGATGCCGCTACCGCTGCTACCACCACCACCGCCGCCGCTACCACAACCGCTGCCGCTACCACCGCCGCCACCACTACCGCTGCCACCACTACCACTACCGCTGCCGCCACCGCTGCCGCTGCCACTACCACCACTGCTACCACTACCGATGCCGCATACCGCCGCCACCACCGCCGCTACCACCGCCGCTACCACCACCGATACTGCTACCGCCGCTGCCACCGCTGCCACTACCACTACCACCACCGATGCTGCACCACCGCTGCCACCGCTCATGCTGCCACCGCTGCCACTACTACTACCGCTGCTACCACTCCCACCGATGCTACCACTACTGCCGCCGCTACCACTAATGCTGCTGCCACCACCACCGATGCCACTACCACCGCCGCTACCACCGCTGCCACCACCGCTGCTACCACCGCCGCTACCACCGCCGCTGCTACCACCACCACCACCGCCGCCGCCGCTGCCACTACCACCGCTACCGCCGCCACCACGGCCACCACTACCACCGCCGCAGCCACCACCACCGATGCCGCTACCGCCGCTACCACTACCACCACCGCTGCCACTACTACCACCGCCGCCGCTACCACCGCCGCTGCCACTGCTGCTACCACTACCACTACCACCACCGCCTGCCACTGCCGCTACTACTACCACCACCGCCGCTACCGCTGCTGCTACTACCACCGATGCCGCCATTGCCGCTGCCACCGCCGCTACTACCACTACCACCACCACTACCACCGATGCCGCAAACCGCTACCACCATGCCGCTACCGCCGCTACCACCCCACCGCTGCTACCACCCTACCGCCGCTGCCACCACCACCGATGCTGCCACCGCCGCTACCACCACCGCCGCTGCCACCACCACCGATGCCGCTACCGCCGCTGGCACCACCGCTGCCACCACTACCACCACCGCCGCTACCACCACCACCGCCGCCACCACCACCACCGATGCCGCCACCGCCGCTGCTTTCGCCGCCACCACCACCACCGCTACCACCGCCGCCACCGCCGCCACCACTGACCACCACTGCTGCCGCCACCGATGCTGCCACCGCTGCCACCGATGCTGCCACCGCTGCTGCTAACACCACCCTGCTGCTGCTGCCGATGCCACTGCTGCTACCGATGCTGCTACTGCTGCCGATGCTGCTACCGCCGCCACCAATACTACTACCGCTGCTACTACCACTGCCGCTGCTACCAACCACTGCAAGCTGCTGCTGCTTCACTACCGCTGCTACTACTGACCGATGCTGCTACCGCTGCCACCGATACCACCGCTGCTACTGCTGCTGCCGCCGCTACTACTACTGCTGATGCCACTTCTGCCACTGCTGCTGCCGCCGCTGCTGCTGCTGCTTATGCTGCTACCGCTGCTGCCACTGCTACCGCTACTGCTGCTACTACTACTGATGCTGCTACTACTACTACTGCTACTACTACTAATCTACTACTACTACTTCTACTAATACTACTGCTACTGCTGCTATGACTACTACTGCTACTACTACTACTGCTGCTACTACTACTACTGATGCTGCTGCTGCTGCTACTACTACTACTACTACTACTGCTGCTGCTGCTACTACTAGTACTGCTGCTACTACTACTACTACTACTGCTACTACTACTAATCTAATACTAATACTGCTACTACTACTACTTCTACTAATACTACTGCTACTACCACTACTTCTACTAATACTACTACTAATACTAATACTACTACTACTACTAATACTAATACTACTTCTACCACCACTACTTCTACTAATACTACTACTGCTACTGCTACAACTAATACTAATACTACTACTGCTACTACTGCAAATTCATCATTTGTTGGGTGCTTATATTTGTCCTATTTCATACATGTACCGGTGTGTATCATACTAATGTGTTTTTTTGCATGTCCCATTATCAACGGCTACCCTGGAGCAATTTAGGGTTAAGTGCCTTGCTCAAGGGTACATCGACAGAGTTTTCATCTTGTCGACTCGGGGTTTGGACAAGCGACCTTTGGGTTACTGAGTCAACATTCAAACCGCTTGGTTACCTCGGTTACCTGCCCCCTACTTCGAGGCCAACAGAAGAAAACTACTCGCCAGGAATCCACTAAGGGGTGGCAGGGTAGCCTAGTGGTTGGAGTGTAGGGGCGGCAGGGTAGCCTAGTGGTTAGAGTGTAGGGGTGGCAGGGTAGCCTAGTGGTTAGAGTGTAGGGGCGGCAGGGTAGCCTAGTGGTTAGAGTGTAGGGGCGGCATTGTAGCCGCCCCTACTGGTTAGAGCATTGCACTAGTAACCGGAAGGTTGCAAGTTCAAGTCCCAAGCTGACAAGGTACAAATCTGTCGTTCTGCCCCTGAACAGGTAGTTAACCCACTGTTCCTAGGCCGTCATTGAAAATAAGAATTTGTTCTTAACTGACTTGCTTAGTTAAAAGCTGTTAAGGATGCTGCGAATTTTCGCAGCTTTTTGTTAAAAATCGCAGCAAAATTTCAACATCCTGCTAGTCATGCCAGGAATATAGTATATGCGTATGATTAGTATGTGTGGATAGAAAACACTCTGAAGTTTATAAAACTGGTTAAATGATGTCTGTGACTTTGACAGAACGTGTGTAGGAGGCAAAATTGCAAGGAAACCTGTTCACAAAAAACACAAACAAAAATATCAATCCACCAGTCTCTGTAGTGTCTATGGCAAGGGGAAATAGATAGCGACTGGTTTACAGTTCCTACAGCTTCCGCACGATGTCGCCAGTGTTGTGAATTGTATTGAAGTTAATCCTTGGTCAAATGAGTAATAGGCACTTCCTGTCGTCGAGTCTCCCAGAGGAAGTTTTGAAACAGAGTTTTTCCTGGATTTGACGGTGTTCATAATTGGACATTTTGGGTATACATGGACCGATTTAATCGAAAAAAAGACCCAATTGTGATGTTTATGGGACATATAGGAGTGCCAACAAAGAAGCTCGTCAAAGGTAATGAATGTTTTTTATTTTATTTCTGCATTTTGTGTTGCGCCGGCTACGCTAATTATTTAGTTTACGTCTCCTTCGTGTATTTCGGGGGGTTGTATGCTATCAGACAATAGCTTCTCATGCTTTCGCCGAAAAGCATTTTAAAAATCTGACATGTTGGCTAGATTCACAACGAGTGTAGCTTTAATTGAGTACCCTGCATGTGTGTTGTAATGAAAGTTTGAGTTGTATCGAGTACTATTAGTTGGCGCTCTGGAATTTCCGCTGATTTTGATGCCTGTGCAGGGACTGCAGCCATAAAATAAGATTTGTATTTATTAGCGATCCCCATTAGCTGCTGCCAAGGTTCTCTTCCTGAGCTCCGACAACCTTTACATTACACATAAAACAAAAGATAAAACAGTACATCATATAACATTATTACACCACCACATATCTGTTACATTCCCCAGTTTCTGTGTTGTAGTTTGTGTATTTGCATGTGTGTATTTCAGGAAATGGCTTCCTGAAATCCCTCAAGAAGCTGATTGGTCGACTCCATGGCTAATTGGCGAGCTGACCCCGCCCCCTCATCAAGACGCAGCTGTTTCCAATTACCCATTCCTTATGAAGTTATATAACAGCCAGTGTTTTGTTTAGAAGGGAGATTGCAGAAAGATTGATTGTGATTTAGAGAGAGATCATGGCTGAGAGAGGAGGCTGATGGCTGAGAGAGGAGGCTGATGGTCATATTATGTTGGTTGTTTCTGACAGTGGTACAGGCAGTTGGTATGTACTGTGTTAGTTTGTTTCATTATCAGATAGAGCTTATTTGATGTTGTTTGTGAAATTGTTTAATATTATGTTTCATTTGTTCCCAGAGGGGAAGGGGAAGGCACCTAGGGAGTGTTTAGGCAAGAGGCCCGCGGGCATACATGTACCTGTAGTATATTCACTGTCTTGACTAGGTAAGACCTGGGCGGACCACACCCTGTATTTTGGTTAGTTCACCAGGTGATGCTAAATTAGGTAAGTAGTGGGTAGGCAGGTAAGGTAGCAGAAGTTAGGTAAGGTAGCAGAAGTTAGGTAAGGTAGCAGAGGTTAGGTAAGGTAGGAGAGGTTATGTAAGGTATTTTTTATTTTTTTTATTTCACCTTTATTTAACCAGGTAGGCTAGTTGAGAACAAGTTCTCATTTACAACTGCGACCTGGCCAAGATAAAGCATAGCAGTGTGAACAGACAACACAGAGTTACACATGGAGTAAACAATTAACAAGTCAATAACACAGTAGGAAAAAAAAGGGGAGTCTATATACAATGTGTGCAAAAGGCATTAGGAGGTAGACGAATAATTACAATATTGCAGATTAACACTGGATTGATAAATGATCATGTACATGTAGAGATATTGGTGTGCAAAATAGCAGAAAAGTAAATAAATAAAAACTGTGGGGATGAGGTAGGTGAAAATGGGTGGGCTATTTACCAATAGATTATGTATAGCTGCAGCGATCGGTTAGCTGCTCAGATAGCTGATGTTTGAAGTTGGTGAGGGAGATAAAGGTCTCCAACTTCAGCAATAGGAGAGGTAGGAGAGGTTAGGTAAGTAGTGGGTAGGCATGTAAGGTAGGAGAGGGTAGGTAAGGTAAGGTAGGTTAGGTAAGTTGTGGGTAGGCAGGTAAGGTATGTTGTGGGTAGGCAGGTAAGGTAGGAGAGGTTAGGTAAGGTAGGAGAGGTTAGGTAAGGTAGGAGAGGTTAGGTTAGGTAAGTAGAGGGTAGGCATGTAAGGTAGGAAAGGGTAGGATAGGTAAGTAGTGGGTAGGCAGGTAAGGTTGGAGAGGGTAGGGTAAGGTAGGTTAGGTAAGTTGTGGGTAGGCAGGTAAGATAGGAGAGGTAAGGTAGGAGAGGGAGGTTAGGTAAGTACTGGGTAGGCATGTAAGGTAGAAGATGGTAGGTTAGGTAAGTAGTGGGTATGCAGGTAAGATAGGAGAGGTTAGGTAAGGTAGGAGAGGGTAGGTTAGGTAAGTAGTGGGTAGACATGTAAGGTAGGAGAGGGTAGGATAGGTAAGTAGTGGGTAGGCAGGTAAGCTAGGAGAGGGTAGGTAGGGTAAGGTAGGTTAGGTAAGTTGTGGGTAGGCAGGTAAGATAGGAGAGTTTAGGTAAGGTAGGAGAGGGTAGGATAGGTAAGTAGTGGGTAGGCAGGTAAGGTTGGAGAGGGTAGGGTAAGGTAGGTTAGGTAAGTTGTGGGTAGGCAGGTAAGATAGGAGAGGTAAGGTAGGAGAGGTAAGGTAGGTGAGGGTAGGTTAGGTAAGTAGTGGGTAGGCATGTAAGGTAGGAGAGGTCAGGTAAGGTAGGATAGGTAAGTAGTGGGTAGGCAGGTAAGGTAGGAGAGGGTAGGTAAGGTAGGAGAGGGTAGGTAGGGTAAGGTAGGTTAGGTAAGTTGTGGGTAGGCAGGTAAGGTAGAGGAGAGGTTAGGTAAGTAGTGGGTAGGCAGGTAAGGTAGGAGAGGAGAGGTTAGGTAAGTAGTGGGTAGGCAGGTAAGATGGGAGAGGTTAGGTAAGTTAGGAGAGGGTAGGTTAGGTAAGTTGTGGGTAGGCAGGTAAGGTAGGAGAGGTTAGGTAAGGTAGGAGAGGTAAGGTAGGAGAGGGTAGGTTAGGGAAGTAGTGGGAAGGCATGTAAGGTAGGAGAGGGTAGGGTAGGTAAGTAGTGGGTAGGCAGGTAAGGTAGGTCGTGGGTAGGCTGGTAAGGTAGGAGAGGGTAGGTTAGGTAAGTAGTGGGTAGGCAGGTAAGATAGGAGAGGTTAGGTAAGGTAGGCGAGGGTAGGTTAGGTAAGTATTGGGTAGGCAGGCAAGGTAAGTAGTGGGTAGGCTGGTAAGGTAAGTAGTGGGTAGGCTGGTAAGGTAGTAGGGGGCTTTGATATATTTACTTTCTTCGCTTTGGTTCCGTCCAGTCCCTTTTCCCCATATTACTGTGTGACGCAGTAAATTCCTTGTAAACGGTACCCCTCTCTCTGTCTTGTCATCTTTACTCACACCTAGAGTCCCATACCTCTTGCACTCCACCTACAGTCCCATACCTCTATACCTCCACCTACAGTCCCATACCTCTATACCTCCACCTACAGTCCCATACCTCTATACCTCCACCTACAGTCACATACCTCTTTACCTCCACCTACAGTCCCATACCTCTTTACCTCCACCTACAGTCACATACCTCTATACCTCCACCTACAGTCACATACCTCTTTACCTCCACCTACAGTCCCATACCTCTTGCACTCCACCTACAGTCCCATACCTCTATACCTCCACCTACAGTCCCATACCTCTATACCTCCACCTACAGTCCCATACCTCTATACCTCCACCTACAGTCACATACCTCTTTACCTCCACCTACAGTCCCATACCTCTTTACCTCCACCTACAGTCACATACCTCTATACCTCCACCTACAGTCCCATACCTCTATACCTCCACCTACAGTCCCATACCTCTATACCTCCACCTACAGTCCCATACCTCTATACCTCCACCTACAGTCCCATACCTCTTTACCTCCACCTACAGTCCCATACCTCTTTACCTCCACCTACAGTCTCATACCTCTTTACCTCCACCTACAGTCCCATACCTCTTTACCTCCACCTACAGTCCCATACCTCTTTACCTCCACCTACAGTCACATACCTCTATACCTCCACCTACAGTCCCATACCTCCACCTACAGTCCCATACCTCTATACCTACACCTACAGTCCCATACCTCTTGCACTCCACATACAGTCCCATACCTCTACACCTCCACCTACAGTCCCATACCTCTATACCTCCACCTACAGTCCCATACCTCTATACCTCCACCTACAGTCCCATACCTCCACCTACAGTCACATACCTCTTTACCTCCACCTACAGTCCCATACCTCTTTACCTCCACCTACAGTCACATACCTCTATACCTCCACCTACAGTCCCATACCTCTATACCTCCACCTACAGTCCCATACCTCTATACCTCCACCTACAGTCCCATACCTCTTTACCTCCACCTACAGTCCCATACCTCTTTACCTCCACCTACAGTCCCATACCTCTTTACCTCCACCTACAGTCCCATACCTCTTTACCTCCACCTACAGTCCCATACCTCTTTACCTCCACCTACAGTCCCATACCTCTTTACCTCCACCTACAGTCACATACCTCTATACCTCCACCTACAGTCCCATACCTCCACCTACAGTCCCATACCTCTGTACCTCCACCTACAGTCCCATACCTCTATACCTCCACCTACAGTCACATACCTCTATACCTCCACCTACAGTCCCATACCTCTATACCTCCACCTACAGTCACATACCTCTATACCTCCACCTACAGTCACATACCTCTATACCTCCACCTACAGTCCCATACCTCTTTACCTCCACCTACAGTCCCATACCTCTTTAACTCCACCTACAGTCACATACCTCTTTACCTCCACCTACAGTCCCATACCTCTTTACCTCCACCTACAGTCCCATACCTCTTTACCTCCACCTACAGTCCCATACCTCTTTACCTCCACCTACAGTCACATACCTCTATACCTCCACCTACAGTCCCATACCTCCACCTACAGTCCCATACCTCTGTACCTCCACCTACAGTCCCATACCTCTATACCTCCACCTACAGTCACATACCTCTATACCTCCACCTACAGTCCCATACCTCTATACCTCCACCTACAGTCACATACCTCTATACCTCCACCTACAGTCCCATACCTCTATACCTCCACCTACAGTCACATACCTCTATACCTCCACCTACAGTCCCATACCTCCACCTACAGTCCAATACCTCTATACCTCCACCTACAGTCACATACCTCTATACCTCCACCTACAGTCACATACCTCTTTACCTCCACCTACAGTCCCATACCTCTTTACCTCCACCTACAGTCACATACCTCTATACCTCCACCTACAGTCCCATACCTCTATACCTCCACCTACAGTCACATACCTCTATACCTCCACCTACAGTCCCATACCTCTATACCTCCACCTACAGTCACATACCTCTATACCTCCACCTACAGTCCCATACCTCTATACCTCCACCTACAGTCACATACCTCTATACCTCCACCTACAGTCCCATACCTCCACCTACAGTCCAATACCTCTATACCTCCACCTACAGTCACATACCTCTATACCTCCACCTACAGTCCCATACCTCTATACCTCCACCTACAGTCCCATACCTCTATACCTCCACCTACAGTCACATACCTCTATACCTCCACCTACAGTCCCATACCTCTATACCTCCACCTACAGTCCCATACCTCTATACCTCCACATACAGTCACATACCTCTTTACCTCCACCTACAGTCCCATACCTCTTTACCTCCACCTACAGTCCCATACCTCTATACCTCCACCTACAGTCCCATACCTCTATACCTCCACCTACAGTCCCATACCTCTATACCTCCACATACAGTCACATACCTCTATACCTCCACCTACAGTCCCATACCTCTATACCTCCACCTACAGTCCCATACCTCTATACCTCCACCTACAGTCCCATACCTCTATACCTCCACCTACAGTCCCATACCTCTATACCTCCACCTACAGTCCTATACCTCCACCTACAGTCACATACCTCTCTACCTCCACCTACAGTCCCATACCTCTATACCTCCACCTACAGTCCCATACCTCTATACCTCCACCTACAGTCCTATACCTCCACCTGCAGACACATACGTCTATACCTCCACCTACAGACACATACGTCTTTCACTTCACAGGGAGTTGAGTTGTAGCAGGGTGTTGCGTTCCCTCTCCACAGAGGTGTGCGTAACATAATGGGGGCTCATCCGGGATACAACATGTATAATACCACTATACAACAATATTACAAGGTACGTGTGTGTCTCTTCACAGTCCCTCTGTTCTATAATGTGTTTTTAAATCTAATTTTGCTACTTGTATCTGTTACCTGATGTGGAATAGAGTTCCATGTTGTCATGGCTCTATCTAGTACTGTGCGCCTCCCGTAGTCTGTTCTAGACTTGGGGACTGAAGAGACCTCTGGGTTCCCTAAGGTTCTATAAAGAAGCCTTCCCTAAGGTTCTATAAAGAAGAATTAAGGAAGGTTCTATATTGCACCAATACAAAAATAGTTCTGCTGTAGTTACAACCCTTTTCATGGTTATTTATATGACCTTTATGGAGAATGGTTCTATAAAGAACCGTGCTCAATCTGAAAGGTTCTTCGTAGATCATTTTGAAGATCCATAAAGGGTCTTTTAATCTGGTCGGCCATATTATATTGTTACATTCCAGAGGTGTTATTTTCGTGTTAATTTACGAGGTGAATCAAGTTAACTACCTCTGGAACAGATGGGGGTTCCAGAGGAGAGATTTGAGAACCACTGAATGATTTAGTCACTCACAGTTGCACAATAAAAGCTGTGAGAAAACCACGCCCCAAAATAATCAAAACTCGCTGCCTCCCCTATATTTTAATTATCAACAGAAGAGAAAAGTACCTTCTCGTGAACTGGGCGAGAGAGAGAGGAAAGAGCTACAGAGAGAGGAAAGAGCTACAGAGGGAGAGAGAGGAGAGAGAGAAGGAAGGAGAAAAAAAGAGAGATGAGAGATGATAGAGAGAGGGAAAAAAAGAGAGAGAGGGAAAAAAAGAGAGAGATGGAGAGAGAGGAAAGAGAGAGAGGAGGAAAGAGATATAGAGAGAGAGGAGAAAGAGGGAAGGAGAAGAAAAAAAAAAAAAGATTTATTTTATAGTGTTTTGCACCATCAGTTGGGTCATGCCAACCCAGACTGGTCTCTGTGAGCTTGGTTACACACACCTGGAGATAACAGAACAGACAGAAAGAGAAAGAGATGAGATAACGACAGAAGGGGGACAAGAATAGAATAA
Source organism: Oncorhynchus masou masou (assembly GCF_036934945.1). Taxonomy (NCBI): domain Eukaryota; kingdom Metazoa; phylum Chordata; class Actinopteri; order Salmoniformes; family Salmonidae; genus Oncorhynchus; species Oncorhynchus masou. The sequence goes on from NC_088224.1 coordinate 7,585,997, forward strand.
CAATCCATCCCTTTTCAGTAGAATACATGGCCCCGTAGCCAGAGAGACAACGACCTCAACCAATATGATTATAACTCCTTCGATGACAAACAGTCTTCTCTGGCGGTTGTCCTCTGTTTCCATCCCTGGTAGTCAAACACAGTCTTCTCCATGTCCATGACTCCATGACAAAATCACAGTGAACGTCCCAAATGACACACTTCCCTATGTAGTGCACTACCTGTGACCTGTGCCCGTAGTGCTTTGCTGCAAAGGAGTACACTAGATAAGAGTGGGAGAGAGGAATTGGTCCGTGGGCTGTCCCTATAGGACGTCGTGGTGGGAGCAAACCTTCATTAGAGTTCCTGTAACATAGCCTGCATGTACCTGCTGTCTCTGGTGGCTTGGCCTGACACACACACAGACAAACAAACAAACACACACACACACACACAGACAAACACACACACAGACAAACACACACACACACACACAGACAAACACACACACAGACAAACACACACACACACACACAGACAAACACACACACACACACACACACACACACACACACACACACACACACACATTCACAAAGCATAGAAACTAATGCATAATTCATTGTAATATAGCAAATGAAGTATGGCTCTCTGGGTGCATGTGATAGTATAGTAATAGACCTAAAGGCATTAGCTGACAAATCTGCACATAAACACATTATGAATAAAACCTAGAGTGCTGGGAACTGCTGGGGGAGGGATAAACTGGGTGAGGGAGCTGCTGGGGGGGGAAGCTACTGGGTGAGGGAGCTGCTGGGGGGAGAAACTGGGGAGGAAGGGATCTGCTGGGTGAGGAAGCTACTGGGGGAGGAAGGGAGCTGGGGGGGGAAGCTACTGGAGGAGGGAGCTGCTGGGGGGGGGAAGCTACTGGAGGAGGGAGCTGCTGGGGGGGGAGCTACTGGAGGAGGGAGCTGCTGGGTGAGGAAGGGAGCTGCTGGGGGAGGAGGGAGCTGCTGGGGGAGGAAGGGAGCTGCTGGGGGGGGAAGGGAGCTGCTGGGGGAGGAGGGAGCTGCTGGGTGAGGAAGGGAGCTGCTGGGTGAGGAAGGGAGCTGCTGGGGGAGGAGGGAGCTGCTGGGGGAGGAGGGAGCTGCTGGGGGGGAAGCTACTGGAGGAGGGAGCTGCTGGGGGGAAGCTACTGGAGGAGGGAGCTGCTGGGGAAGGAAGCTACTGGAGGAGGGAGCTGCTGGGGAAGGAAGGGAGCTGCTGGGGGAGGAAGGGAGCTGCTGGGGGAGGAAGGGAGCTGCTGGGGGGAGGAAGGAGCTGCTGGGGGAGGAAGGGAGCTGCTGGGGGAGGAAGGGAGCTGCTGGGGGAGGAAGGGAGCTGCTGGGGGGGGGAAGCTACTGGAGGAGGGAGCTGCTGGGGAAGGAAGGGAGCTGCTGGGGGAGGAAGGGAGCTGCTGGGGGAGGAAGGGAGCTGCTGGGGGAGGAAGGGAGCTGCTGGGGAAGGAAGGGAGCTGCTGGGGGGGAAGCTACTGGAGGAGGGAGCTGCTGGGGGAGGAAGGGAGCTGCTGGGGGAGGAAGGGAGCTGCTGGGGGAGGAAGGGAGCTGCTGGGGGAGGAGGGGAACTCTCCAGGTGTAAGATATGAACACACCCAGCCTAATTACATTCCATCAATATGAGGAGAGAGAGAACACAGAGGATCAGGGTTAAATCAAATTTCTCCTCATCAAGCCCATATGAGAAGGTGATCTGTCACCATGCATATACACATACTTTACTTTACAAACTTTACACAACATACTTTACATAACATACTTTACACAACAAACTTTACATAACATTAAGGTGACATATGTTGGAACACATTTTTCAGTTTGATTCTATGTATGTATGAGCATTCAAATCAACCACTTATTGGTTGATTCTTTTCAGAACAGAAAGAATCCCCAAGTCATACCTTCTTATGGTACACTTTTGTTGTTGTCTTCCGTACAAGGTGTTTTCACATTGGCTTTGTCACAAACCATTCTCTGTGATGTCACAAACAATTCTCTGTAATGTTCCAAATCATTCTCTGTGATGTCACAAATCCTTCTCTGTGATGTCACAAATCCTTCTCTGTGATGTCACAAATCCTTCTCTGTGATGTCACAAATCCTTCTCTGTGATGTCACAAATCCTTCTCTGTGATGTCACAAACCGTTCTCACTGATGTCATGAACCATTCTCTGTGACATTGTAAACCTCTCACTCCAGATGTCACAAGCCTTTTTTCTTCTCCTTTCCCTAGTTATGTCATAATAATAATTCTGCTTTCTCCTCAGCTCTGAGTCATTCTGTAACCCTCTCAGACATCCAGATAGGTGTAAGAGGAGATTTGTTCAGAGCTCTGCCTGCTCCCAATCTTTGAAGGTGGATTACTGTGTTAGTGATAGACTGATAGTGACTCATGTCTCGGTTGAATCCCAAATGGCCCCCTTTTCCCTACATCTGGGGTAGGCAACTAGATTCAGCCGCGAGCAAAAGGTCAGGGGGTGGCAGGTAGCCTAGTGGTTAGAGCATTGGACAAGTAACTGAAAGGTTTCAAGATCAAATCCCCAAGCTGACAAGGTGAAAATCTGTTGTTCTGCCCCTGAACAAGACAGTTAACCCACTGTTCCTAGACATCATTGAAAATAAGTATTTGTTCTTAACAGACTTACCTCGTTAAATATAGGAAAAATAAATTGTCCACACCTAAGCCCAAAACAGTGGTGTAACCAGAAATTGGTTGGCCTGCAGAAATGTGGTTGGGCTCAAAATATTACATTTATATATACAGTACCAGTCAAAAGTTTGGACACACCGACTGATTCAGGGGCTTTTCTTTATTTGTACTATTTTTTACATTGTAAATAGGGAAGATATCAAAACTATGAAATAACACATTGGTGGATGAGGCGTATTGAGACCCAATGTAAACTACACGTCTCTGTCTTAAACTGATACACTTGTTATTGTTTTATTATATATGTTACTTCAATTCACACACCGGTTCATCAATATACTCTTAAGGATTCACTATCATTACAAAATCATGTTAAACACTATTAATGGACACAGAGTGAGTCCATGCAACTTAGTGTGTGACTTCTTAACCTCTCTGGGGTAGGGGGCATTATTTTGACATCCGGACGAAAAGTGTGGCTAAAGTAAAAAAAAAAAAAAGCCTGTTAACTTCTTCGATATAGGGGGCGCTCTTTTAATTTTTGGATAAAAAAACGTTACCGTTTTAAACAAGATATTTTGTCACGAAAAGATGCTCGACTATGCATACAATTGACAGCTTTGGAAAGAAACCACTCTGACGTTTCCAAAACTGCAAAGATATTATCTGTGAGTGCCACAGAACTGATGCTACAGGCAAAACCAAGATGAAATTTCAAACAGGAAATTATGTGAGTTAATTTGGAAAAACGTTTGGCGTTGTAATGACTGAATTATTTTTTTTTTCTTAGCCAAACGTGATGAACAAAACGAAGCGATTTCTCCTACACAAATAATCTTTTTGGAAAAACTGAACATTTGCTATCTAACTGAGAGTCTCCTCATTGAAAACATCTGAAGTTCTTCAAAGGTAAATGATTTTATTTGAATGCTTTTCTTGTTTTTGTGAAAATGTTGCTTGCTGAATGCTAGGTTAATGCTATGCTAGCTATCAATACTCTTACACAAATGCTTGTGTAGCTATGGTTGAAAAGCATATTTTGAAAATCTGAGATGACAGTGTTTTTAACAAAAGGCTAAGCTTGTGAGTGAATATATTTCTTTCATTTAATTTGCGATTTTCATGAATAGTTACCGTTGCGTTATGGTAATCAGCTTGAGGCTATGATTACGCTCCCGGATACGGGATTGCTCGACGCAAGAAGTTAATTAGGCCCAGAAGCTAGGATATGCATATAATTGGTAGACATAGATAGGAAACACTCTAAAGTGTCTAAAACTGTTAAAATGATGTCTGTGAGTATAACAGAACTTATATGGCAGGCGAAACCCCAAGGACAAACCATCCCCCAAAAAATGGCTCGTACTATAATTCTAAGTTCAAGTCAAATTGCAGTTCCTGGGGCTTCCACTAGGTGTCAACAGTCTTTAGCCTCTTACATCTATGGGGGCGCTATTTCATTTTTGGATGAAAAACGTTCCCGTTTTAAACAAGATATTTTGTCACAAAAAGATGCTCGGCTATGCATATAATTGATACCATTCGAAAGAAAACACTCTGACGTGTCCAGAAATACCAAGATATTATCTGTGCGTGCCCTAGAACGTGAGCTTCAGGCAAAACCAAGATGAGATGGCATCCAGGAAATGACAAGGATTTTTGAGGCTCTGTTTTCCATTGTCTCCTTATATGGCTGTGAATGCGAGAGGAGTGAGTCAACCCTTTCTGTCGTTTCCCCAAGGTGTCTGCAGCATTGTGACGTATTTGTGGGCAGATCATTGGAAGATTGACCATAAGAGACCACATTTACCAGGTGTCCGCCCGGTGTCCTGCGCTGAAATTGGTGCGCAAAAGTCACCTGCCAGTATTTTTCCATGCGATACAGAGAGGAAAGCAAGCTTCCACGAACTGCATATCAATGAAGAGATGTGAAAAAACACCTTGAGGATTGATTCCAAACAACGTTTGCCATGTTTCGGTCGATATTATGTAGTTAATCCGTAAAAAGTTTTACGTTGTAGGTGACTGAATTTTCGGTTCGTTTCGGTAGCCAGACGCAATGTAGAAAACTGAACGATTTCTCCTACACACAGACGCTTTCAGGAAAAACTGCGCATTTGGTATGTAACTGAGAGTCTCCTCATTGAAAACATCAGAAGCTCTTCAAAGGTAAATGATTTTATTTATTTGGTTATCTGGTTTTTGTGAAAATGTTGCGTGCTAAATGCTACTCAAAATGCTAAGCTAGCTTAGCATACTCTTACACAAATTAGTCAATTGCTATGGTTCAAAAGCATATTTTGAAAATCTGAGATTACAGTGTTGTTAAGAAAAGGCTAAGCTTGAGAGCAGGCGCATTATTTTCATTTTATTTGCGATTTTCAGTTCTGTCTTATTTATCTCCGGTAATGAACATACTATTCTCCGTCTTAAATTGAATTGTTTATTTGCATATCAGGATACCTAAGGTTTGATTATAAACAGTGTTTGACTTGTTTGGCAAAGTTTATTAGTAACATTTGGGATCATTTTGTATGCATTTTGATGGAGGGAAACTGGGTGGATTATTGACTGAGTTTTTATGGATATAAATATGAACATTATCGAACAAAAGGGCCATTTGTGATGTTACTGGGACCTCGTGGAGTGCCAAAAGAAGATCATCAAAGGTAAGGCATTTTTTATATCGCTATTTTTGACTTTTGTGTCGCCTGGTTGAAATATGATTTTCATGTGTTTGTATGCGGGGTGCTGTCCTTAGACAATCTCATGGTTTGCTTTCACAGTAAAGCCTTTTTGAAATCTGACACGTCGGCTGGATTAACAAGAAGTTAAGCTTTATTTTGATGTTTAACTCATATATATTTTCAAGAAAGTACAATATTTGAATTGAGTATTTTTGAATGTCGCGCTCTGCAATTTCACTGGATGTTGGCCAGGTGGGACGCTACTGTTTTTGAAGCACATTTTGAAGCTCCTGAATTTACTTGGTCTTTCCATAACAAAGGGGTCGAGTACTTATTGACTCAAGACATTTAAAGCTTTTAATTTTTTATTAATTTGTAAAAAATGCATAAAAACATTAATAACTCCACTTTGACATTATCGGCTATTGTGTGTAGGCCACTGACACAAAGTCTCAACGTAATCCGTTTGAAACAGTGAAAACCCTTTTGAATGAAATCTCCACAAGAAAATATGTTGGCCAGCAAGAGGGAAGGTTGTCAGCAGTTGAAGTACAAAGTCTGTTATGCATATTCATGAGGTAAATCTGAATACCAGCTACTGTGCAAACCCATCCCGTTAGAGGGAATTTCATTCCAGTTTATCTGCTCTGTTATATTTCATTCTAACTAACCGAGTGCTCAACCCATTATCCGACTGAAAACATCCTGACACATATATATATAATAAAAAGGTGAAATGTCACTGTAGCTGATGTTTTTCTCATTACATTGCAGTCAATGGGAAAATACAGGTGTCACAGGGTTGGTGCCTAGGTGAATACATTGCTTTCAATGGGGAAAATTAGCTTCACAATATGGCCACATAGAGAAAGGCATCACAGATATGTCTCTCTCTCTCTCTCTCTCTCTCTCATTTTCTCTCTCATTTTCTTACAACTCCCTCCTTCACCCTCTCACTCTCCTCCCCCCCATTCTCTTTCTCTCCCTCCTATCTCTAACCCACCTTCACCTCTCTCTCCACTTTCCCTCTTCCACAGACAGGGTATTGACACATATGTGAATACATCATATTCAAGGCAAAAAAGTTGGTGATAGAGCTGCACTGGGTAACTTGGTGAAAGACACATACAGACAGACATATCTACTCACAGGCAGACAGACAGACAGACATATCTACTCACAGGCAGACAGACAGACAGACATATCTACTCACAGGCAGACAGACAGACAGACATATCTACTCACAGGCAGACAGACAGACAGACATATCTACTCACAGGCAGACAGACAGACAGACATATCTACTCACAGGCAGACAGACAGACAGACATACAGACATATCTACTCACAGACAGACAGACAGACATATCTACTCACAGACAGACATATCTACTCACAGACAGACAGACAGACAGACAGACATATCTACTCACAGACAGACAGACAGACAGACATATCTACTCACAGACAGACAGACAGACATATCTACGCACAGACAGACAGACAGACAGACATACATATCTACTCACAGACAGACAGACAGACAGACAGACAGACATATCCACTCACAGACAGACAGACAGACAGACAGACATACATATCTACTCAGACAGACAGACAGACAGACAGACAGACAGACATATCTACTCACAGACAGACAGACAGACATATCTACTCACAGACAGACAGACAGACAGACATATCTACTCACAGGCAGACAGACAGACAGACAGACAGACAGACATACTCACAGACAGACAGACAGACAGACAGACATACTCACAGACAGACAGACATATCTACTCACAGGCAGACAGACATATCTACTCACAGGCAGACAGACATATCTACTCACAGGCAGACAGACATATCTACTCACAGACAGACAGACATATCTACTCACAGACAGACAGACATATCTACTCACAGACAGACAGACATATCTACTCACAGACAGACAGACATATCTACTCACAGACAGACAGACATATCTACTCACAGACAGACAGACATATCTACTCACAGACAGACAGACAGACAGACAGACAGACAGACAGACATATCTACAGACAGACATATCTACAGACAGACATATCTACTCACAGGCATACAGACAGACATATCTACTCACAGGCATACAGACAGACAGACAGACAGACATATCTACTCACAGGCATACAGACAGACAGACAGACAGACAGACAGACATACATATCTACTCACAGACAGACAGACAGACAGACATATCTACTCACAGACAGACAGACATATCTACTCACAGACAGACAGACATATCTACTCACAGACAGACAGACAGACATATCTACTCACAGACAGACAGACATATCTACTCACAGACAGACAGACATATCTACTCACAGACAGACATATCTACAGACAGACAGACAGACAGACAGACAGACAGACAGACAGACAGACAGACATATCTACTCACAGGCAGACAGACAGACATATCTACTCACAGGCAGACAGACAGACATATCTACTCACAGGCATACAGACAGACATATCTACTCACAGGCATACAGACAGACAGACAGACAGACATATCAGACAGACAGACAGACATCAGACAGACACAGGCATACACAGACAGACAGACAGACATACATATCTACTCACAGACAGACAGACAGACAGACATATCTACTCACAGACAGACAGACATATCTACTCACAGACAGACAGACATATCTACTCACAGACAGACAGACATATCTACTCACAGACAGACAGACATATCTACTCACAGACAGACAGACAGACAGACAGACATATCTACTCACAGACAGACAGACAGACAGACAGACATATCTACTCACAGACAGACAGACAGACAGACAGACATATCTACTCACAGACAGACAGACAGACAGACAGACATATCTACTCACAGACAGACAGACAGACAGACAGACATATCTACTCACAGACAGACAGACAGACAGACAGACATATCTACTCACAGACAGACAGACATATCTACTCACAGACAGACAGACATATCTACTCACAGACAGACAGACAGACAGACAGACAGACAGACATATCTACTCACAGACAGACAGACAGACAGACATATCTACTCACAGGCAGACAGACAGACAGACAGACAGACATATCTACTCACAGACAGACAGACAGACAGACAGACATATCTACTCACAGACAGACAGACAGACAGACAGACATATCTACTCACAGACAGACAGACAGACAGACAGACAGACATATCTACTCACAGACAGACAGACAGACAGACAGACAGACAGACAGACAGACAGACAGACAGACAGACATACAGACAGACAGACAGACAGACAGACAGACAGACAGACAGACAGACAGACAGACATATCTACTCACAGACAGACAGACAGACAGACATACTCACAGACAGACAGACAGACAGACATACTCACAGACAGACAGACAGACATACTCACAGACAGACAGACAGACATATCTACTCACAGACAGACAGACAGACATATCTACTCACAGACAGACAGACAGACAGACATATCTACTCACAGACAGACAGACAGACAGACAGACAGACAGACATACTCACAGACAGACAGACAGACAGACAGACATATCTACTCACAGACAGACAGACATATCTACTCACAGACAGACAGACAGACATATCTACTCACAGACAGACAGACATATCTACTCACAGACAGACAGACATATCTACTCACAGACAGACAGACATATCTACTCACAGACAGACAGACAGACAGACAGACAGACAGACATATCTACTCACAGACAGACAGACAGACATATCTACTCACAGACAGACAGACAGACAGACAGACAGACAGACAGACATATCTACTCACAGGCATACAGACAGACAGACAGACATATCTACTCACAGACAGACAGACAGACAGACAGACATATCTACTCACAGACAGACAGACATATCTACTCACAGACAGACAGACATATCTACTCACAGACAGACAGACATATCTACTCACAGACAGACAGACAGACAGACAGACAGACATATCTACTCACAGACAGACAGACAGATCTACTCACAGGCAGACAGACATATCTACTCACAGGCAGACAGACATATCTACTCACAGGCAGACAGACATATCTACTCACAGGCAGACAGACATATCTACTCACAGGCAGACAGACAAACAGACAGACAGACAGACAGACAGACAGACAGACATATCTACTCACAGACAGACAGACAGACAGACAGACATATCTACTCACAGACAGACAGACAGACAGACATATCTACTCACAGACAGACAGACAGACAGACAGACAGACAGACATACTCACAGACAGACAGACAGACATACTCACAGACAGACAGACAGACATATCTACTCACAGACAGACAGACAGACATATCTACTCACAGACAGACAGACAGACATATCTACTCACAGACAGACAGACAGACAGACAGACAGACAGACATACTCACAGACAGACAGACAGACAGACAGACATACTCACAGACAGACAGACAGACAGACAGGCAGACAGACATATCTACTCACAGGCAGACAGACATATCTACTCACAGGCAGACAGACATATCTACTCACAGGCAGACAGACATATCTACTCACAGGCAGACAGACATATCTACTCACAGGCAGACAGACATATCTACTCACAGGCAGACAGACATATCTACTCACAGGCAGACAGACATATCTACTCACAGGCAGACAGACATATCTACTCACAGGCAGACAGACATATCTACTCACAGGCAGACAGACATACCCCACTCTAAACCTTAGCCGGTTAGGGTTAGGGGGGGTTAGGGAGGGTTAAGGGGGGTTAGGGTTAGGGAGGGTTAGGGTTAGGTTTAGGGGGGTTAGGGTTAGGGAGGGTTACGGTTAGGGGGGTTAGGGTTAGGGAGGGTTAGGGTTAGGGGGGTTAGGGTTAGGGGGGTTAGGGTTAGGGGGTTAGGGTTAGGGGTTAGGGTTAGGGAGGGTTAGGGTTAGGGGGTTAGGGTTAGGGGGGTTAGGGTTAGGGGGTTAGGGTTAGGGGGGTTAGGGTTAGGGAGGGTTAGAGTTAGGGGGTTAGTGTTAGGGGGGTTAGGGTTAGGGGGTTAGGGTTACGGTTAGGGGGGTTAGGGTTAGGGGGGTTAGGGTTAGGGGGTTAGGGTTAGGGGGGTTAGGGTTACGGTTAGGGGGTTAGGGTTAGGGGGGTTAGGGTTACGGTTAGGGGGGTTAGGGTTAGGGGGTTAGGGTTAGGGAGGGTTAGAGTTAGGGGGTTAGGGTTAGGGAGGGTTAGGGTTAGGGGGGGTTAGGGTTAGGGAGGGTTAGGGTTAGAGTTGAGGTTGAGGTTAGGGAGGGTTAGGGTTAGGGAGGATTAGGGTTGAGGTTAGGGTTAGGGTGAGTTAGGGTTAGAGTTGAGCCAAGATATGAAGATGAAATGAGGGTTAGGTTTAGGTTGAAGATGAAATGAGGGTTAGGTTTAGGGTTGAGTGTGTCTGTCTCTCTATGGTTAGGGATGTGGACATGAAGTTATGGTTAGGGTTATGGTCAGGGTTAGAGTTATGGTTATGTTAGGGTTAAGGTTTGGGTTATGGTTAAGGTTAGGGTTATTTTAGGGTTAGGGTTATTTTAGGGTTGGGGTTATTTTAGGGTTAGGGTTAAGGTTATGTTAGGGTTACGTTATGGTTAAGGTTAGGGTTATTTTATGGTTACGGTTAGGGTTATTTTATGGTTAAGGTTATGTTAGGGTTACGGGTGAGCTGGGAGTGGACATGAAGCTGGTGTTAGAGTTAAACCTTAACCATTTAACAATTCATGTATTTACCCCAACCCCCCCCACTGCATGTCAGAAAGGTAGGCCTCACTTGAAGCCTGACCTAGAGTTAATATGCTTTTGAATGACATGGGCAGAATGTTTGAGGCTAGAAACAATATTTACCCGTAGAATCATTAAACAGATGCTCCCGACAAACACTAGCCCACATCTGACCATGTGAAACGAACTCTTCACAAGGAACACTTGATCCCACGGGGGAGTAAGGTGCTTCTTCCATAGAAAATCATTACCTGCAGCCATGAGGCTTTTTGAGTTAGCTAACCATCCATGCACACAACGAATTACGTGACCATATAGGGATGCACTGTGATGAGGTTCAGTTCAGCTTTCTGTGGAAACAAAAATAGTTTTTAACCTTTTATTTAACTAGACAAGTCAGTTAAGAACAAATTCGTATTTACAATGACAGCCTACACCGGCCTAAACCCGAACAACGTTGGGCCAATTGTGTGCCGCCCTATGGGACTCCCAATCACGGCCCGGTTGTGTCTTGAAACTTGAAATTGTCTCTCTGTCTTTCTGCCTGTCTGTCAGCCTGTCTGTGGGAGAGGGAGAGGAAGCAATGAGAGAAGGGGGAGGCAGGGATAGGAGGGAGAGAGGGGGGAGAGGGAGTCAGACAGAGGTGGGAGGGAGGGAGGGAGGGAGAGAGAGATGAGGAAGGATGCAGGGTAAGGAGGCAGGGAGGGAGAAAGAAGGTGGAGGGAGAGAGAGGAGGGAGAGGGCGGGAGAGAGAAGCTGTGGAGGGAAAGGAGGAGAGAGGGTGAAAGATGGGGGAGGTTGAGAGAAGAGAACGAGAAGGGATAAAGAGGAGGTAGGGAGAAACTCATGAGAAGAACATCAACCCTGTTACACTCATCTTTTCCCATCGACTGCAATGTGATGAGAAAAACACTGACAATTTACCTTTCTGCAAACATGTGCCTGGATGAAATGTTAGAATCCATAGCAAGCCAACATGATGTTATTCAATCTGAAGATGCTTGCATGTTTAGGTAAGAATACCCAAAAATTCCTAGTTAGAACACTGACAAGAAAATAGCGATCCGATTGGGTGTGCCCCAGACCCATCCCGTGTCTACGCCATCACATATGTCTATATGTTATTATTTGTGGGAATACTTGGCAACAAATCTCCTAAATTAAACAAATGTTTAACTGATTTCCTGCTGATTTAAGTCTTTTTTTTTACCCCAAAACTTTTGGGTGTCAAAAAACACACGCTCAGGCCGGTTTTGGCCCGGTTTAGGCCCAGTTTTGGCCCGGTTTAGGCCCAGTTTTGGCCCGGTTATGGCCAAAACCCTGTTACCGACCCCTGACTTACTTACTTTGCTACTTTAACCAGAGCCCTACTTTTAACCAGAGCCCTACTTTTAACCAGAGCCCTACTTTTAACCAGAGCCCTACTTTAACCAGAGCCCTAGTTTTAACCAGAGCCCTAATTTTAACCAGAGCCCAACTTTTAACCAGAGCCCAACTTTTAACCAGAGCCCAACTTTTAACCAGAGCCCAACTTTTAACCAGAGCCCTACTTTTAACCAGAGCCCTACTTTTAACCAGAGCCCTACTTTTAACCAGAGCCCTACTTTAACCAGAGCCCTAGTTTTAACCAGAGCCCTAATTTTAACCAGAGCCCTAGTTTTAACCAGAGCCCTATGTGCACTATGTCAGGAATAGGATGCCATTTGGGATGCTGGCTCTCTATTGGACACACGGTAGGAGACAGGAAATCGAAGAAGGTTACCAAACCGATGTTTGACGAGACTCTGAAAACTCAGCAGTAATTCATCGTAAATTCACATCTGAAATACTGATGTGACAGAACATGACGATTACATATGATTTAGTACCAGGTTATTGACAACCGATGGGCATAAAGACGAGAGTAATGAACTAACACACGCTCATAGAGGAGTATTAGAAGCTGCATTTTCAGTCTGTAAAAATACAGCACGGTGAGCGTAAGACCTAAAATACAATCCGTATTGCGAAACGTGCGCATAATAGAACAATTACAATTTTATGGTAATCAAATACAGAGCAAAAACATATGCAAATCTCCTTTTAAATTTCACTTACGCTATAGCGCCGACATTACGGAATCAGGGTTGAATCTAGGGCTAAGTTACAGTGAGCTGACATCACATCAGAGACAGATATTGGTATTTCAGAAACATAAGAGGTAATCGCTATTCTCACACTAATAAATATAATCAATATCAATTATTGAAGGCAAGCCGTGTTTTTTTTTTTTTGCTTCCCTTGCGATTTAGTTAGATGTTGAAACCCCCCACAGATACTCTTCATGTAGATCAGTCAGCAAAACGTCTCTCAGCGTCCCAAACTGCTTCCTGTTCCCGACATAGCACTCTACTCTTGACTAGGGGCCCTGTGTGGGGAAAAGAATACCATTTGGGAAACATCTGCTGTATTTGCTGCTTTGAAAGAAATGATTGTTATTCACATAACTTTCTAGAGAAAAATGGATACACTCTATATGTAAAACAAGCTGAACATTTCCAGGCCCGGGGCTGAAGTTAAGCATCTTTCGATGGAAATCCACACTAAGGCCTGAAAATGGCTTTTTGGGGACTTTTTTTTTTGGGGGGGTGGATCATGCATATCTTGCAAGAGGACGAGCAAGAATCCAATTTCCTGGTAATCCTACCACACACACACGCACGCACGCACGCACACGCACACGCACACGTACACACGTACACACGTACACACGTACACGTACACACACACACACACACACGTGTCCCTCTCCTTGCTCAAACCAGGGAGCCTCTGAACACACCAACAACAGGACACATCGTAGCCTCTAAACAGAGCATGTTGTAACGAGATGGTCACTCGCCCTCCAGGCAAAGATTTACAGTTTTTTTGTTGACAAATGCCCCTTGGCTATGAATGGTTGGAGAACAGATATTCCCTATGTACTACAGGCCAGGCCAGAGTAAATGTTCTGTTATTGACGACGCCTCACACAATGAATGTTGAAGGAGCAAATGTATGAGAGAGAGATAACCTCCTCTAATAGACTGGACTGAGGACTGAGAGATAACCTCCTCTAATAGACTGGACTGAGAGAGAGAGATAACCTCCTCTAATAGACTGGACTGAGGACTGAGAGATAACCTCCTCTAATAGACTGGACTGAGGACTGAGAGAGAGAGAGATAACCTCCTCTAATAGACTGGACTGAGGACTGAGAGAGAGAGAGATAACCTCCTCTAATAGACTGGACTGAGGACTGAGAGAGAGAGATAACCTCCTCTAATAGACTGGACTGAGGACTGAGAGAGAGAGAGATAACCTCCTCTAATAGACTGGACTGAGGACTGAGAGAGAGAGAGATAACCTCCTCTAATAGACTGGACTGAGGACTGAGAGAGAGAGAGATAACCTCCTCTAATAGACTGGACTGAGGACTGAGAGAGAGAGAGATAACCTCCTCTAATAGACTGGACTGAGGACTGAGAGAGAGATAACCTCCTCTAATAGACTGGACTGAGGACTGAGAGAGAGAGATAACCTCCTCTAATAGACTGGACTGAGGACTGAGAGAGAGAGATAACCTCCTCTAATAGACTGGACTGAGGACTGAGAGAGAGAGAGATAACCTCCTCTAATAGACTGGACTGAGGACTGAGAGAGAGAGATAACCTCCTCTAATAGACTGGACTGAGGACTGAGAGAGAGAGATAACCTCCTCTAATAGACTGGACTGAGGACTGAGAGAGAGAGAGATAACCTCCTCTAATAGACTGGACTGAGGACTGAGAGAGAGAGAGATAACCTCCTCTAATAGACTGGACTGAGGACTGAGAGAGAGAGAGATAACCTCCTCTAATAGACTGGACTGAGGACTGAGAGAGAGAGAGATAACCTCCTCTAATAGACTGGACTGAGGACTGAGAGAGAGAGAGATAACCTCCTCTAATAGACTGGACTGAGGACTGAGAGAGAGAGAGATAACCTCCTCTAATAGACTGGACTGAGGACTGAGAGAGAGAGATAACCTCCTCTAATAGACTGGACTGAGGACTGAGAGAGAGAGAGATAACCTCCTCTAATAGACTGGACTGAGGACTGAGAGAGAGAGAGATAACCTCCTCTAATAGACTGGACTGAGGACTGAGAGAGAGAGAGATAACCTCCTCTAATAGACTGGACTGAGGACTGAGAGAGAGAGAGATAACCTCCTCTAATAGACTGGACTGAGGACTGAGAGAGAGAGAAACCTCCTCAAATAGACTGGACTGAGGACTGAGAGAGAGAGAGATAACCTCCTCTAATAGACTGGACTGAGAACTGAGAGAGAGAGATAACCTCCTCTAATAGACTGGACTGAGAGAGAGAGAGATAACCTCCTCTAATAGACTGGACTGAGGACTGAGAGAGAGAGAGAGATAACCCCCTCTAATAGACTGGACTGAGGACTGAGAGAGAGAGAGATAACCTCCTCTAATAGACTGGACTGAGGACTGAGAGAGATAACCTCCTCTAATAGACTGGACTGAGAGAGAGAGAGATAACCTCCTCTAATAGACTGGACTGAGAGAGAGAGAGAGAACCTCCTCTAATAGACTGGACTGAGAGAGAGAGAGATAACCTCCTCTAATAGACTGGACTGAGAGAGAGAGAGAGAACCTCCTCTAATAGACTGGACTGAGAGAGAGAGAGATAACCTCCTCTAATAGACTGGACTGAGAGAGAGAGAGATAACCTCCTCTAATAGACTGGACTGAGAGAGAGAGAGATAACCTCCTCTAATAGACTGGACTGAGAGAGAGAGATAACCTCCTCTAATAGACTGGACTGAGAGAGAGAGAGATAACCTCCTCTAATAGACTGGACTGAGAGAGAGAGAGATAACCTCCTCTAATAGACTGGACTGAGAGAGAGAGAGATAACCTCCTCTAATAGACTGGACTGAGAGAGAGAGAGAGATAACCTCCTCTAATAGACTGGACTGAGAACTGAGAGGGAGAGAGAACCTCCTCTAATAGACTGGACTGAGAGAGAGAGAGATAACCTCCTCTAATAGACTGGACTGAGAGAGAGAGAGAGATAACCTCCTCTAATAGACTGGACTGAGAGAGAGAGATAACCTCCTCTAATAGACTGGACTGAGAGAGAGAGATAACCTCCTCTAATAGACTGGACTGAGAGAGAGAGATAACCTCCTCTAATAGACTGGACTGAGAGAGAGAGATAACCTCCTCTAATAGACTGGACAGAGAGATAGAGCTAACCTCCTCTAATAGACTGGACTGAGAGAGAGAGAGATAACCTCCTCTAATAGACTGGACTGAGAGAGAGAGAGATAACCTCCTTTAATAGACTGGACTGAGGACTGAGAGAGAGAGAGAGAACCTCCTCTAATAGACTGGACTGAGAGAGAGAGAGAGAGAGAACCTCCTCTAATAGACTGGACTGAGAGAGAGAGAGAGAGAACCTCCTCTAATAGACTGGACTGAGAGAGAGAGAGAGAGAGAGAGAACCTCCTCTAATAGACTGGACTGAGAGAGAGAGAGAGAACCTCCTCTAATAGACTGGACTGAGAGAGAGAGAGAGAACCTCCTCTAATAGACTGGACTGAGGACTGAGGACAGAGAGAGAGAGAACCTCCTCTAATAGACTGGACTGAGGACTGAGGACAGAGAGAGAGATAACCTCCTCTAATAGACTGGACTGAGGACTGAGGACAGAGAGAGAGAGAGAACCTCCTCTAATAGACTGGACTGAGGACTGAGGACAGAGAGAGAGAGAGAACCTCCTCTAATAGACTGGACTGAGGACTGAGAGAGAGAGATAACCTCCTCTAATAGACTGGACTGAGAACTGAGAGAGAGAGATAACCTCCTCTAATAGACTGGACTGAGAACTGAGAGAGAGAGATAACCTCCTCTAATATACTGGACTGAGAGAGAGAGAAATAACCTCCTCCTAATAGACTGGACTGAGAGAGAGAGAGATAACCTCCTCTAATAGACTGGACTGAGGACTGAGAGAGAGAGATAGAGAGAACCCCCTCTAATAGACTGGACTGAGGACTGAGAGAGAGAGAGAGAGAACCTCCTCTAATAGACTGGACTGAGGACTGAGAGAGAGAGAGAGAACCTCCTCTAATAGACTGGACTGAGGACTGAGAGAGAGAGAGAACCTCCTCTAATAGATTGGACTGAGAACTGAGAGAGAGAGAGAACCTCCTCTAATAGACTGGACTGAGAACTGAGAGAGAGAGAACCTCCTCTAATAGACTGGACTGAGAACTGAGAGAGAGAGAACCTCCTCTAATAGACTGGACTGAGAACTGAGAGAGAGAGAGAACCTCCTCTAATAGACTGGACTGAGAACTGAGCGAGAGAGAGAACCTCCTCTAATAGACTGGACTGAGAACTGAGAGAGAACCTCCTCTAATAGACTGGACTGAGAGAGAGAGAAACCTCCTCTAATAGACTGGACTGAGAGAGAGAGATAACCTCCTCTAATAGACTGGACTGAGGACTGAGAGAGAGAGATAACCTCCTCTAATAGACTGGACTGAGAGAGAGATAACCTCCTCTAATAGACTGGACTGAGAGAGAGAGATAACCTCCTCTAATAGACTGGACTGAGAGAGAGAGATAACTTCCTCTAATAGACTGAACTGAGAGAGAACCTCCTCTAATAGACTGGACTGAGAGAGAGAGATAACCTCCTCTAATAGACTGGGTTGAGAACTGAGAGAGAGATATAACCTCCTCTAATAGACTGGACTGAGGACTGAGAGAGAGAGATAACCTCCTCTAATAGACTGGACTGAGGACTGAGAGAGAGAGAGATAACCTCCTCTAATAGACTGGACTGAGGACTGAGAGAGAGAGATAACCTCCTCTAATAGACTGAACTGAGAGAGAGAGAGAACCTCCTCTAATAGACTGAACTGAGAGAGAGAGATAACCTCCTCTAATAGACTGGACTGAGAGAGAGAGAGAACCTCCTCTAATAGACTGGGTTGAGAACTGAGAGACAGATATAACCTCCTCTAATATACTGGACTGAGGACTGAGAGAGAGAGATAACCTCCTCTAATAGACTGGACTGAGAACTGAGAGGGAGAGATAACCTCCTCTAATAGACTGGACTGAGAACTGAGAGGGAGAGATAACCTCCTCTAATAGACTGGACTGAGAGTGTGTCACGGCCGTTGGTGAGCGTACATTTTCCTATTTATTTCAAAATGTCACCAACAAAACAACAAACGAAAAAAACAACTGTGAAGCTTACAGGGCATTAGTTCCACAAACAACGTTAACTACCCACCACGAAAGGAAGGAAAAAGGGCTACCTAAGTATGGTTCCCAATCAGAGAAAACAATAGACAGCTGTCCCTGATTGAGAACCATACCCGGCCAAAACATAGAAACACAAAATCATAGAAAACAAAACATAGAATGCCCACCCCAAATCATACCCTGACTAAACCCATTAGAGACGTAAAAAGGCTGTCAGGGCATGACAGAGAGAACCTCCTTCGGGTGTGAGCTACAATACTCCGGCCTACTGTCGAGAGAGAATTGGACAACAAACCTTTTCCCCGGTTCCACGGCATCCGATTGGGCAGGCAACACCGACGTGTAATAACCCCATTGCTTTCTTCTTTCCTCTGAAAGTGGTGCTGTGTGTGTGTGTGTGTGTAAAGTGATTGATTATTGTATGATGGGGGTACTGGGCCTATCCACAGGTGGTGCTTAGCCTCACGAGTTCATCATCAGCTTACTGGTAAAAAAAATTGAACCTTTATTTAACTAGGCAGGTCAGTTAAGAACAAATTCTTATTTTCGATGATGGCCTAGGAACAGTGGGTTAACTCCCTTGCTCAGGGGCAGAACGGCAGATTTTTACCTTGTTAGCTCGGGGATTCGATCCAGCAACCTTTCGGGTTAACTAGTCCAACGCTCTAACCACGAGGCTACCTGTCTCTAACCACGAGGCTACCTGTCTCTAACCATGAGGCTACCTGTCTCTAACCACGAGGCTACCTGTCTCTAACCACTAGGCTACATGTCTCTAACCACTAGGCTACCTGTCTCTAACCACGAGGCTACCTGTCTCTAACCACGAGGCTACCTGTCTCTAACCACGAGGCTACCTGTCTCTAACCACCAGGCTACCTGTCTCTAACCACGAGGCTACCTGTCTCTAACCATGAGGCTACCTGTCTCTAACCACGATGCTACCTGTCCCTCCACATGAGTGGGTTAGTTCTGGGTTACTCTGGGTAGAGCAACATTCAGCTGGTGGTAACAGAGAACCATTGGCCTCGTTCATGTCTATTCCTGGTTGGTGAGTTCTCTATAGTTTCACAGTATGTCGACGTAGCCCTCTCTCATTTTCTCTTTCGTTGAATAAGATCATATCGTTCTCCGAATGTGTTTGATGTATTTGAATAAACCTATTCATAAAGACTTGTGTGTGGAGCTTCTCACCTCAATAACTGCATCCCATCATACCCATACATTTACATCTTAACTGCCTCATTTTCCAACTTATTTAGTCTCGTAAATAAAACCTTGAATTGATTATTTTGTGGCATTGAAGTCATAAAAACAAAATCGGTGAGCGAGTGTTCCAGAGCCGACGGATATTTCAGAAGGAGAAAATAGTAAAACCGTTGGTTGTATTGTTGCTATAGTAACGGTTAATGCTAATTACAGATAGAGTTCGTTCAATGGGTTTGTTTACAAAGCTTACAAGATGCCCCTTACACATTGGCAAGCAGTATACAGTCATTTGACAATTGAGAATAGCCTAATGTTTAGTGCATTGCTGAAGACTTACCGGTTCTCATTGTGGAAAGTTCTGATGATTGAAGCCACGGTTGATCTTCTGAGGTTTGGTTGAATCATTGAAGCTGCCCCAGTCGTTGTCGTGCCATGATTTACGGCATGGTCTAAAACTATTGCTCGGATACCATTTGCTGTTGCTGCTGCTGTCTTGGTCCGTGGCCTTGTCCTCTACCACATTCCCCCACAGCTCTCCAACGAGGCCCACGACCACCTCTCAGAAGGGGTGCTTGGTCCGTGGCCTTGTCCTCTACCACGTTCCCCCACAGCTCTCCAACGAGGCCCACGACCACCTCTCAGAAGGGTGCTTGGTCCGTGGCCTTGTCCTCTACCACATTCCCCCACAGCTCTCCATGTTATCACTGTTGTTGTAGGTGGATACCACTCAGTTCACCATACAGCTCCACTATACAGCTCCATGTTATCACTATGTTGTGGTAGTTGGATACCACTCAGTTCACCATACAGCTCCATGTTATCACTATGTTGTTGTAGGTGGATACCACTCAGTTCACTATACAGCTCCACTATACAGCTCCATGTTATCACTATGTTGTTGTAGGTGGATACCATTCAGTTCACTATACAGCTCCACTATACAGCTCCATGTTATCACTATGTTGTTGTAGGTGGATACCACTCAGTTCACTATACAGCTCCATGTTATCACTATGTTGTTGTAGGTGGATACCACTCAGTTCACTATACAGCTCCACTATACAGCTCCATGTTATCACTATGTTGTTGTAGGTGGATACCATTCAGTTCACTATACAGCTCCATGTTATCACTATGTTGTTGTAGGTGGATACCACTCAGTTCACTATACAGCTCCACTATACAGCTCCATGTTATCACTATGTTGTTGTAGGTGGATACCATTCAGTTCACTATACAGCTCCACTATACAGCTCCATGTTATCACTGTGTTGTTGTAGGTGGATACCACTCTGTTCACTATACAGCTCCATGTTATCACTATGTTGTTGTAGGTGGATACCATTCAGTTCACTATACAGCTTCACTATACAGCTCCATGTTATCACTATGTTGTTGTAGGTGGATACCACTCAGTTCTCCATACAGCTCCATGTTATCACTATGTTGTGGTAGGTGGATACCACTCAGTTCACTATACAGCTCCATGTTATCACTATGTTGTGGTAGGTGGATACCACTCTGTTCACTATACAGCTCCATGTTATCACTATGTTGTTGTAGGTGGATACCACTCTGTTCACTATACAGCTCCACTATACAGCTCCATGTTATCACTGTGTTGTTGTAGGTGGATACCACTCAGTTCTCTAAACAGCTCCATGTTATCACTATGTTGTTGTAGGTGGATACCATTCAGTTCACTATACAGCTCCACTATACAGCTCCATGATATCACTATGTTGTTTTAGGTGGATACCAATCATTTCACTATACAGCTCCATGTTATCACTATGTAGTTGTTGGTGGATACCACTCATTTCACTATACAGCTCCATGTTATCACTATGTTGTTGTTGGTGGATACCACTCATTTCACTATACAGCTCCATGTTATCACTATGTTGTTGTTGGTGGATACCACTCAGTCCACTATACAGCTCCACTATACAGCTCCATGTTATCACTATGTTGTTGTAGGTGGATACCACTCAGTCCACTATACAGCTCCACTATACAGCTCCATGTTATCACTATGTTGTTGTAGGTGGATACATTACATTACATTTACATTTAAGTCATTTGGCAGACGCTCTTATCCAGAGCGACTTACAAATTGGATACACTCTGTTCACTATACAGCTCCACTATACAGCTCCACTATACAGCTCCACTATACAGCTCCATGTTATCACTAAGTTGTTGTAGGTGGATACCACTCAGTTCACTATACAGCTCCACTATACAGCTCCACTATACAGCTCCACTATACAGCTCCATGTTATCACTGTGTTGTTGTAGGTGGATACCACTCAGTTCACTATACAGCTCCACTATACAGCTCCATGTTATCACTAAGTTGTTGTAGGTGGATACCACTCAGTCCACTATACAGCTCCATGTTATCACTATGTTGTTGTAGGTGGATACCACTCAGTTCACTATACAGCTCCACTATACAGCTCCATGTTATCACTATGTTGTTGTAGGTGGATACCATTCAGTTCACTATACAGCTCCACTATACAGCTCCATGTTATCACTGTGTTGTTGTAGGTGGATACCACTCTGTTCACTATACAGCTCCATGTTATCACTATGTTGTTGTAGGTGGATACCATTCAGTTCACTATACAGCTCCACTATACAGCTCCATGTTATCACTAAGTTGTTGTAGGTGGATACCACTCAGTCCACTATACAGCTCCATGTTATCACTATGTTGTTGTAGGTGGATACCACTCAGTTCACTATACAGCTCCACTATACAGCTCCATGTTATCACTATGTTGTTGTAGGTGGATACCACTCAGTTCACTATACAGCTCCATGTTATCACTATGTTGTTGTAGGTGGATACCACTCTGTTCACTATACAGCTCCATGTTATCACTATGTTGTTGTAGATGGATACCACTCTGTTCACTATACAGCTCCACTATACAGCTCCATGTTATCACTATGTTGTTGTAGGTGGATACCAATCAGTTCACTATACAGCTCCATGTTATCACTATGTTGTTGTAGGTGGATACCATTCAGTTCACTATACAGCTCCACTATACAGCTCCATGATATCACTATGTTGTTTTAGGTGGATACCAATCAGTTCTCTAAACAGCTCCATGTTATCACTATGTTGTTGTTGGTGGATACCACTCAGTTCACTATACAGCTCCATGTTATCACTATGTTGTGGTAGGTGGATACCACTCAGTCCTCTATACAGCTCCATGTTATCACTATGTTGTTGTAGGTGGATACCACTCAGTTCACTATACAGCTCCACTATACAGCTCCACTATACAGCTCCATGTTATCACTATGTTGTAGTAGGTGGATACCACTCAGTCCACTATACAGCTCCATGTTATCACTATGTTGTTGTAGGTGGATACATTGCATTACATTTACATTTAAGTCATTTGGCAGACGCTCTTATCCAGAGCGACTTACAAATTGGATACACTCTGTCCACTATACAGCTCCACTATACAGCTCCACTATACAGCTCCACTATACAGCTCCATGTTATCACTGTGTTGTTGTAGGTGGATACCACTCAGTTCTCTATATACTCGTACCACAATGTGAAATCAATTGTCAGTGACCAGTTGGCAGTATTGCAAAAGCAATTACAAGGGCCTGCATACATACACTAGCCGGCCACTTTATTAGGTACACCTACGTGTTAACTCATAGCCTTCTCCTTCCAACAGCGAATCATGTGGCTGCCTGCAACTCAATATATAGAGTATATGGAGTAGAGAGCTTTAGTTGTTGTTCAAACCAAACATTAGAACGGGCAAGATGCATAATATAAGCACCTTTGACCGTGGTATGATTGTCGGTGCCACACATGGTGGTTTCAGCATCTCAGAAACAGCTGCCCTCCTGGGATTTTTACGCTCTACAGTCTCTAGAGTTTACAGAGAACGGTGCGATAAACAAAACACATTCAGTGATCGGCGGTTGTGTCGGCAAAAACTCCTTGTTCATGAGAGAGGTCAGAGGAGAATGTCCAGACTCATTCAAGCTAACAGAAAGGCCACAAATGATATGTAAGAAGGGCATCTCTTAACGTACAACACCGTGAATAATTCCGGCTGTTGTGGAGGCAAAAGGGGGTCCTACCCAGTACTAGAGAGGTGTACCTAATAAAGTGGCCGGTGAGTGTACAGTAATGTCAAATCTGAAAACATGGTCTGGAAAAGTGCTACATGTGACCATAGAAACAGTGTCTGAAAAAGAATGATGATGAAATATTACATCCATAGATTATGTAGTCCAATTGGTTCATGTTCCACGGTAATTGGTGCCAACGGATCTCAGTACCCTGAAATCTTCATGATCTGAACATGGAATATTGTCCGTCCGTTTCCATAAAACTAAGCATTAAGAGTAACGCAACATTTTGAGCAGTTGTATCAATTGATAGTTAGATTATTGTAATGAAATGAATTGACAGTCATCCCTCTAATACTTTGATGTTAAGTTCTGTGGCTTTGAACAGGTGATATTAGTCCAATGAACAAAATGATCTTAGCTTTATGTGTCTTGTATCCAAGCAATTGGAATTTTTGTTATTTTGTTATTTTTGAAAAATGTGCATTTTTTTATCATCGGTTGAGAGATTTGGAAGGAGGGAGGTAGGGAGAGGGGAAGGTAAGGGAGAGAGAGGGGGTGGAGGGAGGGAAGGACATGGGGGAGGGATACGGGGGAGGGGGCAAGGAGGGAGAGAGATGGGATGGTAATTTAACAGAAGAAAAGTGCCGATAAATGGAGACGTTGAAGGAGAGAGAGAGGGGGAGAGGATGGGAAGGATATGAGAGAAGAGGGAAAGGGAGAAGGAGAGAGAGAGGGGGAGAGGATGGGAAGGATATGAGAGAAGAGGGAAAGGGAGAAGGAGAGAGAGAGGGGGAGAGGATGGGAAGGATATGAGCGGAGAGGGAAAGGGAGAAGGAGAGAGAGAGGGGGAGAGGATGGGAAGTATATGAGAGGAGAGGGAAAGGGAGAAGGAGAGAGAGGGGGGAGAGGATGGGAAGTATATGAGAGAAGAGGGAAAGTGAGAAGGAGAGAGAGGGGGAGAGGATGGGAAGGATATGAGAGGAGAGGAAAAGGGAGAAGGAGAGAGAGGGGGGAGAGGATGGGAAGGATATGAGAGGAGAGGGAAAGGGAGAAGGAGAGAGAGAGGGGGGAGAGGAT
This sequence comes from Oncorhynchus masou masou, assembly GCF_036934945.1. NCBI lineage: Eukaryota > Metazoa > Chordata > Actinopteri > Salmoniformes > Salmonidae > Oncorhynchus > Oncorhynchus masou. Next base: position 7,610,928 of record NC_088224.1, read on the forward strand.
GGGAAGGATATGAGAGGAGAGGGAAAGGGAGAAGGGGAGAGAGAGGGGGAGAGGATGGGAAGGATATGAGAGGAGAGGGAAAGGGAGAAGGAGAGAGAGAGGGGGGAGAGGATGGGAAGGATATGAGAGGAGAGGGAAAGGGAGAAGGAGAGAGAGAGGGGGAGAGGATGGGAAGGATATAAGAGAAGAGGGAAATGGAGAAGGAGAGAGAGAGAGGGGGAGAGGATGGGAAGGATATGAGAGGAGAGAGAAAGGGAGAAGGAGAGAGAGAGGGGGAGAGGATGGGAAGGATATGAGAGGAGAGGGAAAGGGAGAAGGAGAGAGAGAGGGGGAGAGGATGGGAAGGATATGAGAGGAGAGGGAAAGGGAGAAGGAGAGAGAGAGGGGGAGAGGATGGGAAGGATATGAGAGGAGAGGGAAAGGGAGAAGGAGAGAGAGAGGGGGAGAGGATGGGAAGGATATGAGAGGAGAGGGAAAGGGAGAAGGAGAGAGAGAGGGGGAGAGGATGGGAAGAATATGAGAGGAGAGGGAAATGGAGACAGTAAAACAATTAGTTTAACTGAGATGGTTGAAGGTCACTCTGTAGGCGCAGATGTTACTGTATATGTGTGTGTGTGTGTGCGTGTGTGTCTTCCTAAAGGGTGCAGTAATTTCCAACTCACTCTCCCCAGTAATGAGAGTAATTAGGGAAGCTTTAATTTGCCATTTGATCCCCCTTGCCATGATCCACTGTCCTCTTCCACATCCTCAAAGAGAAGATCTCTCTCCTCCCTCCACAGGCTGGCCAGAATACAAATGATGGAGGGAGAGAGAGGGGGGGAGTGAGGTTGTGGGGAAGAGAGGGGAGAGAGAAGGGGGAGTGAGGTTGTGGGGAAGAGAGGGGAGAGAGAGGGGGGAGTCTATGTGTGATGTCTACTGTTAATTTTTATTGTTTATTTCACTTTATATATTATCTACCTTACTTGCTTTGGCAATGTTAACACATGTTACCCATGCCAATAAAGCCCCTTGAATTGAATTGAATTGGGAGAGAGAGAGATATCCCATATCTACTGGGTGAAATTCCACAGTGTGCCGTCAGAGCAGCAAGATTTGTGACCTGTTGCCATGAGAAAAGGGCAACCAGTGAAGAACACTCACCATTGTAAATACAACCCATATCTACGCTTATTTATTTTATCTTGTGTCCTTTACCATTTGTACATTGTAAAAACACTGTATATATATATATAATATGACATTTGTAATGTCTTTATTGTTTTGAAACTTCTGTATGTGTGATATCTACTGTTAATTTTTATTGATTATTTCACTTTATACATTATCTACCTTACTTGCTTTGGCAATGTTAACACGTTACACATGCCAATAAAAGAGAGAGAGAGAGAGAGAGAGAGAGAGAGAGAGAGAGAGAGAGAGAGAGAGAGAGAGAGAGAGAGAGAGAGAGAGAGAGAGAGAGAGAGAGAGAGAGAGAGAGAGAGAGAGAGAGAGAGAGAACAGAGAGAGAGAGAGAGAGAGAGAGAGAGAGAGAGAGAGAGAGAGAGAGAGAGAGAGAGAGAGACCTGAGAGAGAGAGAGAGAGAGAGAGTGGTAGAGAGAGAGAGACGAGAGAGAGATGACAAAACACAATACAGTTTGTTAAGCATTTGCAAACATACTGTATATCATTACATAAAAATGTATCATATATACGGTATGACAAAACATTTATTTTTTCCTGCTCTAATTACGGTGGTAACCAGTTTATAACAGCAATAAGGTACCAGGGCCTCCCGGGTGGCACAGATTCGAGCCCAGGCTCTGTCGCACCCGGCCGCGACCGGGAGGCCCATGGGGCGGCACAGCGTCGTCCGTGTTAGGGAGGGCTTGGCCGGCAGGGATATCCTCGTCTTATCGCTCACCAGCCAGGCGCACGCTGATCAGGTCGTCAGGGGCACGGTATTTCCTCCGACACATTGATACGGCTGGCTACCGAGTTGGATGTGCATTGTGTCAAGAAGCAGTCCGGCTAGGTTGGGTTGTGTTTCGGAGGACGCATGGCTCTCGACCTTCTCCTCTCCCGAGTCCGTACGGGAGTTGCAGCGATGAGACGAGACGGTAACTACTACAAATTGGATACCATGAAATTGTGGAGAAAAAAGGGCTAAAATAAAAATTTAAGAAAGCAATAAGCCACCAGGCCAAGATGCATCGTCCTTGGTATATTGTCACCCCTTAGTTATCTTTGTTTTTCTTTATTATTTTGGTTAGGTCAGGGTTGGACATGGGGGATTTATGTGTTTTCCTCTGGTCTCGGGGTTTTGTATGTTTATGGGGTGTTTAACTAGTCTAGGTGTTTATGTAAGTCTATGGTGGCCTAGATTGGTTCTCAATTAGAGGCAGGTGTTTATCGTTGTCTCTGATTGGGAACCATATTTAGGCAGCCATATTCTGTGGGTAGCTTGTGGGTGGTTGTCTTCTGTCTTTGTGTCTATGCACCAGATAGGACTGTTTCGGTTTTTCGTATTTGTTGTTTTGTATTTTTGTATTGTTCACGTTTATTGTCTTTATTAAACGTGTTGAACACTAGCCACTCTGCATTTTGGTCCTCCTCTTCTTCAACAACAGAAGAAAACCACAGCCCCTCGTGCCATTTCTTAAATACTGTGTGTTAAGAATTTGTGAACTTCCTGCAAATCAGTACATAACTTTTAATATAATTTGTAAACCATTTGTACACTTCGTGTAAATCATTACATAACATTTAATACAGTTTGTTGACCATTTGTACATTTATTGTAAATTGTTACTTAAACCTGTTTGGGATAGGGGGCAGCATTGGGCAGTTTGGATGAAAAGCGTGCTCAGAGTAAACTGCCTGTTACTCCCAGAAGCTAGGATATGCATATAATTAGTGGATTTGGATAGAAAACACTCTAAAGTTTCCAAAGCTGTTAAAATAATGTATGTGAGTAAACAGAACTCATATGAGGCAAAAACTTGAGAAAACTCCAACCAGGAAGTGGGAATTCTGAGGTTTTTTATTTTTCAAGTGAATGCCTAATCTAATATCCAATGTCTGTGGGGTCAGATTGCATTTCCTATGGCTTCCAGTAGATGTCAACAGTCTTTAGAAGTTGTTTCGGGCATCTATTTTTAAAGGGGAGAGAAGAAGAGCACTCAGAGTAAGTGGCTCAGCTGAAAGCCATGTGTTGTTTATCGCCGTGAGCATCATCGTTGGTTATCTTTCTTTTCTATTGTCAACGCTGTTGTCCGGTTGAAATAATATTGAATAGTTATGATACAAATATCCTAAGGCTTGATTATAGACATCATTTGACATGTTTCTACAAACTTTAATGGAACTTTTTGGACTTTTTTGTCTGGATGTTGTGCCCGCGCACTTTGCATATGGATTACTGAACTAAACGTGCAAACAAAAAAGGTTTTTGGACATGAAGATGAACTTTATTGAACAAAACAAACATTTATTGTGTAACATGGAGTCCTGGGAGTGCCAACAGATGAAGATCATCAAAAGTTAGTGATTAATTTTAACGCTATTTCTGACTTTTGTGACACTTCTCCTTTGCTGGAAAATGTCTGTATGGTTTTTATGGCTAGGCGCTGTCCTAACATAATCGCATGGTGTGCTTTCGCTGTAAAGCCTTTTTGAAATCGGACACTGTGGCTGGATAAACAAGAAGTTCATCTTTAAAATGGTGTATAATACTTGTATGTTTGAGGAAACTTAATTATGAGATTTCTGTTGTTTGAATTTGGTTCCCTGCAATTTCTGCAGGTGGAACACCCTTCCCAGAAAGGTTAACAAGAATTTAAGCTTCCTGCCAATATCAGATATGTCTATGTCCTGGGAAATGTTCTTGTCACTTACATCATCATGCTAATTGCATTAGCCTACGTTAGCTCAACCGTCCCGCAGGGGACCCACCAATCCTGAAGTGATTTTAATATAGAATATAGTGTTTTTAAGCATTTGTATACTTCTTGTACATTTTTACATAACCCTGAATGTAGTTTTTAAGCATTTGTAAAGTTATTGTATATCATCATATAACAGTTAATTTACCGATAGATAAATGACTAGGAATCAGAGAGAAGAAGAGTTAGAGCTGAATCAGAGAGAAGAAGAGTCAGGGCGGAATCAGAGAGAAGAAAAGTTTAGAGCAGAATCAGAGAAAAGAAAAGTTTAGAGCTGAATCAGAGAGAAGAAGAGTTAGAGCTGAATCAGAGAGAAGAAAAGTTTAGAGCAGAATCAGAGATAAGAAGAGTTAGAGCAGAATCAGGGAGAATGAGAGTTAGAGCAGAATCAGAGAGAAGAGTTAGAGCAGAATCAAAGAGAAGAAGAGTGAGAGCAGAATCAGAGAGAAGAAGAGTGAGAGCTGAATCAGAGAGAAGAAGAGTGAGAGCAGAATCAGAGAGAAGAAGAGTGAGAGCTGAATCAGAGAGAAGAAGAGTGAGAGCAGAATCAGAGAGAAGGAAAGTTTAGATCAGAAGAAGAGTTAGAGCTGAATCAGAGAGAAGAAGAGTGAGAGCAGAATCGGAGAGAAGAGTTAAAGCAGAATCAGAGAGAAGAATTAAAGCAGAATCAGAGAGAAGAAGAATTAAAGCAGAATCAGAGAGAAGAGTGAGAGCAGAATCAGAGAGAAGAATTAAAGCAGAATCAGAGAGAAGAAGAATTAAAGCAGAATCAGAGAGAAGAGTGAGAGCAGAATCAGAGAGAAGAAGAGCGAGAGCAGGAAAGGAAAGAAAGGGAGGCAAACGAAGCAGAAAGAGACCAGCTCAGCGTTGTGTCTCACGTCTGGGTTTGTCAGCAGAAAGAGAGCAGCTCAGCGTTGAGTCTCACGTCTGGGTTTGTAAGCAGAAAGAGAGCAGCTCAGCGTTGAGTCTCACGTCTGGGTTTGTAAGCAGAAAGAGAGCAGCTCAGCGTTGAGTCTCACGTCTGGGTTTGTAAGCAGAAAGAGAGCAGCTCAGCGTTGAGTCTCACGTCTGGGTTTGTCAGCAGAAAGAGAGCAGCTCAGCGTTGAGTCTCACGTCTGGGTTTGTCAGCAGAAAGAGAGCAGCTCAGAGTTGAGTCTCACGTCTGGGTTTGTCAGCAGAAAGAGAGCAGCTCAGCGTTGAGTCTCACGTCCTGGTTTGTCAGCGGGAGCCGACTTGGGTGTACAGGTCCTGCCCTTGGAAAAGCTGATCTGGACTGTCTCATTGGACCGCCAAGGTCTGCCATCCGGAACGTTCCAGAATGTTTGTGAACGATAGCTGAAAAACGTACTCACACACACACATTGTAAGTTCCCGTCCCATTGAAGAATCCGGGCTCCCACTGTCTCATCGTTGTAGGGTGGTACAATATGTGTGGTTATGTAGTATGGTTGAACGGTTTATCTTGAGTGCGTGAAGAAACAAAAAAAATCATCAAATGGTGCAGTATGCTGCTCTACTGTACGTAAAGAACAATGGAAGGCACCTGGCTTTGTTTCTTTTGTCTAGGAGCAGGGCTTGTGGTTCTAGTGGATCCTTGTCTGGTATTGTCTCTTAATAGTTTTGCATTTGACTTTGTACCTGCTGTTCTCTATCTCTCTCTCACTCTCTGTGTGTGTGTGTGTGTGTGTGTGTGTGTGTGTGTGTGTGTGTGTGTGTGTGTGTGTGTGTGTGTGTGTGTGTGTGTGTGTGTGTGTGTGTGTGTGTGTGTGCGCGTGTGTGCGCGTGTGTGTGTGTGTGTGCGTGTGTGTGTGTGTGCTAAATCCCCACTCTCCCCTGGGTCACCTTGTGTGGCTCCTCTCCTAATTCAACATTGTAATATGTATGTGTGTAGAAGGCCTTGTTTATCTGTCTCTCAGGAATAGTGGGATGAAAGGAGAGGGAGGAGGAGAGAAGTATGTCTGCGAGTCTCGCTCCCTCTGTCTATATTCCGTGCTCTATCTCTCCCATTCTCTTTCTCGTCCCTTGCTCCGCTGAGTTGGGGATATAATGAAGGCGAAGATAAAAGAGAATCTGAGAGAGGAGGAAGAGAGAAGAAAGATTGCCATATTTGGTATTTCTCTCTCTCTTTCTCGGAAGCTGAATTTGTGAAGTGATTTGTTACCGGGTATCTGTCTCCAATTGTTCTCCCTTTCTCTGTTTCTTCCCTGTCTCTCTTTCTCTTTCTCTCTCTCTTCCCTGTCTCCCTCTCTCTCTTACACTCTATCTCATTCTCTTCCATCTCCCTCTCTCCTCCTCCCTCTCTCTCTTTCTTTCTTCCTCTCTCTCTCTAAATGCAATTCAATACAAAGAGCTTTATTGGCATGGGAAACATATGTTCACAGCCAAAACAGGTGGAATAGACATGTAAAATTTACACTCACAAAAATTCACAAAGAACGTAGACATTTCAAATGTTATAAAATTCTCTCTCTTCTCTCTTCTCTCTTCTCATCTCTCTCTCTCTCTCTCTTCTCATATCTCTCTCTCTCTCTCTCTCTCCTCATATCTCTCTCTCTCTTCTCATCTCTCTCTCTCTCTCTCTCTCTCTCTCTCTCTACCTTATACTGCAGTGGGCTAAATCATGGTCACACAGAGTAATAATTGGCAGTCTTAAACAAATCTACTGTGTAACAAAAGTATAAACCTCACACTCATGGTTATGGGCTCAAAAAGAAAGATGTACAATGTCATGGAACGGAAATGTATTCTGAGTTTGTATCAAAATATGACACTTTATATACACATCACAGGAGACTGAAATATAACAAACAAAAACACATTATTGACATAGAAACACTGGATTAACCGGATAATCTTTACAATAATCTTCATTAATGATGTAATTCTAAAACATATTATTAACATTCCCCCCATGAGAAAAAGAGGACGAGAAGAAATGTGTACGGATCTGAGGACGAGACGGACCTCAGAGTTATGTATCACCTGTGTCTGTGTGTGTAGGTGTATGTATGTGGGATGTCATTGATACGCTGATAATCAACTATCCTTACTATTTGTCACAGTGTTTTCCATTAAACCCTCTGTTGGAATGTCCGTTACGGTCAATAGACAGATAATCCAATCTGTTTTCTTCCCTCCTACCTCCTAAGTCCTACCTCCTTCCCTCCTACCTCCTACCTCCTCCCTACTACCTCCTTACCCCCTACCTCCTAAGTCCTACCTCCTTCCCTCCTACCTCCTACCTCCTCCCTACTCCCTCCTTACCCCCTACCTCCTTACCCCCTACCTCCTTACCTCCTCCCTCCTTACCTCCTCCCTCCTTACCTCCTACCTCCTTACCTCCTCCCTCCTTACCTCCTCCCCCTCCTTACCTCCTCCTCCTACCTCCTCCTCCTTACCCTTACCTCCTACCTCCTCCCTCCTTCCCTCCTACCTCCTACCTCCTACCTCCTTCCCTCCTACCTCCTACCTCCTACCTCCTTCCATCCTACCTCCTACCTCCTAACTCCTCCCTCCTACCTCCTTACCCCCTACCTCCTTACCCCCTCCCTCCTTACCTCCTACCTCCTACCTCCTTCCATCCTACCTCCTACCTCCTAACTCCTCCCTCCTACCTCCTTACCCCCCCCTACCTCCTTACCCCCTCCCTCCTTACCTCCTACCTCCTACCTCCTCCCTCCTTATCTCCTACCTCCTCCCTCCTTACCTCCTACCTCCTACCTCCTCCCTCCTTCCCTCCTACCTCCTACCTCCTACCTCCTACCTCCTCCCTCCTTCCTCCCTCCTACCCCCTACCTCCTTACCCCCTACCTCCTTACCCCCTACCTCCTTACCTCCTTACCTCCTACATCCTTACCTCCTCCCTCCTTACCTCCTACCTCCTACCTCCTCCCTCCTTACCTCCTCCTCCCTCCTTACCTCCTCCCTCCTTACCTCCTACCTCCTACCTCCTCCCTCCTTCCCTCCTCCCTCCTACCTCCTACCACCTACCTCCTTCCCTCCTACCTCCTCCCTCCTTACCTACTACCTCCTCCCTCCTTACCTCCTACCTCCTCCCTCCTCCCTCCTCCCTCCTACCTCCTACCTCCTTCCCTCCTACCTCCTACCTCCTCCCTCCTACCTCCTACCTCCTCCCTCCTTACCTCCTACCTCCTAAACTTTTAGTTTTATGTTTTAGTTGTATGTACACAGAAAACAAGTGTGCAATAAAAATAAAAAAACAAAGACATTTTCACAATGTCAAGGTGTGAGACAAGGCTGCAGTTTGAGTCCAAATCTTTTCAACAATTGTCAATTGTGTCAATATAATATTGACACAATGTTTTTCATGCCGAGAGAGAGAGAGAGAGAGAGAGAGAGAGAGAGAGAGAGAGAGAGAGAGAGAGAGAGAGAGAGAGAGAGAGAGAGAGAGAGAGAGAGAGAGAGAGAGAGAGAGAGAGAGAGAGAGAGAGAGAGAGAGAGAGAGAGAGAGAGAGAGAGAGAGAGAGAGAGAGAGAGAGAGAGAGAGAGAGAGAGAGAGAGAGAGAGAGAGAGAGAGAGAGAGAGAGACACGACTTAAAACTACAATACAGTTTGTTAAGCATTTGCAAACATACTGTATATCATTACATAAAAATGTATCATATATACGGTATGACAAAACATTTATTTTTTCCTGCTCTAATTACGGTGGTAACCAGTTTATAACAGCAATAAGGTACCAGGGCCTCCCGGGTGGCACAGATTCGAGCCCAGGCTCTGTCGCACCCGGCCGCGACCGGGAGGCCCATGGGGCGGCACAGCGTCGTCCGTGTTAGGGAGGGCTTGGCCGGCAGGGATATCCTCGTCTTATCGCTCACCAGCCAGGCGCACGCTGATCAGGTCGTCAGGGGCACGGTATTTCCTCCGACACATTGATACGGCTGGCTACCGAGTTGGATGTGCATTGTGTCAAGAAGCAGTCCGGCTAGGTTGGGTTGTGTTTCGGAGGACGCATGGCTCTCGACCTTCTCCTCTCCCGAGTCCGTACGGGAGTTGCAGCGATGAGACGAGACGGTAACTACTACAAATTGGATACCATGAAATTGTGGAGAAAAAAGGGCTAAAATAAAAATTTAAGAAAGCAATAAGCCACCAGGCCAAGATGCATCGTCCTTGGTATATTGTCACCCCTTAGTTATCTTTGTTTTCTTTATTATTTTGGTTAGGTCAGGGTGTGACATGGGGGATTTATGTGTTTTCCTCTGGTCTCGGGGTTTTGTATGTTTATGGGGTGTTTAACTAGTCTAGGTGTTTATGTAAGTCTATGGTGGCCTAGATTGGTTCTCAATTAGAGGCAGGTGTTTATCGTTGTCTCTGATTGGGAACCATATTTAGGCAGCCATATTCTGTGGGTAGCTTGTGGGTGGTTGTCTTCTGTCTTTGTGTCTATGCACCAGATAGGACTGTTTCGGTTTTTCGTATTTGTTGTTTTGTATTTTTGTATTGTTCACGTTTATTGTCTTTATTAAACGTGTTGAACACTAGCCACTCTGCATTTTGGTCCTCCTCTTCTTCAACAACAGAAGAAAACCACAGCCCCTCGTGCCATTTCTTAAATACTGTGTGTTAAGAATTTGTGAACTTCCTGCAAATCAGTATATAACTTTTAATATAATTTGTAAACCATTTGTACACTTCGTGTAAATCATTACATAACATTTAATACAGTTTGTTGACCATTTGTACATTTATTGTAAATTGTTACTTAAACCTGTTTGGGATAGGGGGCAGCATTGGGCAGTTTGGATGAAAAGCGTGCAGAGTAAACTGCCTGTTACTCCCAGAAGCTAGGATATGCATATAATTAGTGGATTTGGATAGAAAACACTCTAAAGTTTCCAAAGCTGTTAAAATAATGTATGTGAGTAAACAGAACTCATATGAGGCAAAAACCTGAGAAAACTCCAACCAGGAAGTGGGAATTCTGAGGTTTTTTATTTTTCAAGTGAATGCCTAATCTAATATCCAGTGTCTGTGGGGTCAGATTGCACTTCCTATGGCATCCAGTAGATGTCAACAGTCTTTAGAAGTTGTTTCGGGCATCTATTTTTAAAGGGGAGAGAAGAAGAGCACTCAGAGTAAGTGGCTCAGCTGAAAGCCATGTGTTGTTTATCGCCGTGCGCATCGTCGTTGGTTATCTTTCTTTTCTATTGTCAACGCTGTTGTCCGGTTGAAATAATATTGAATAGTTATGATACAAAGATCCTAAGGCTTGATTATAGACATCATTTGACATGTTTCTACGAACTTTAATGGAACTTTTTGGACTTTTGTGTCTGGATGTTGTGCCCGCGCACTTTGCATATGGATTACTGAACTAAACGTGCAAACAAAAAGGTTTTTGGACATGAAGATGAACTTTATCGAACAAAACAAACATTTACTGTGTAACATGGAGTCCTGGGAGTGCCAACAGATGAATATCATCAAAAGTTAGTGATTAATTGTAACGCTATTTCTGACTTTTGTGACACTTCTCCTTTGCTGGAAAATGTCTGTATGGTTTTTATGGCTAGGCGCTGTCCTAACATAATCGCATGGTGTGCTTTCGCTGTAAAGCCTTTTTGAAATCGGACACTGTGGCTGGATAAACAAGAAGTTCATCTTTAAAATGGTGCATAATACTTGTATGTTTGAGGAAACTTAATTATGAGATTTCTGTTGTTTGAATTTGGTTCCCTGCAATTTCTGCAGGTGGAACACCCTTCCCAGAAAGGTTAACAAGAATTTAAGCTTCCTGCCAATATCAGATATGTCTATGTCCTGGGAAATGTTCTTGTCACTTACATCATCATGCTAATTGCATTAGCCTACGTTAGCTCAACCGTCCCGCAGGGGACCCACCAATCCTGAAGTGATTTTAATATAGAATATAGTGTTTTTAAGCATTTGTATACTTCTTGTACATTTTTACATAACCCTGAATGTAGTTTTTAAGCATTTGTAAAGTTATTGTATATCATCATATAACAGTTAATTTACCGATAGATAAATGACTAGGAATCAGAGAGAAGAAGAGTTAGAGCTGAATCAGAAAGAAGAAGTGTCAGGCGGAATCAGAGAGAAGAAAAGTTTAGAGCAGAATCAGAGAAAAGAAAAGTTTAGAGCTGAATCAGAGAGAAGAAGAGTTAGAGCTGAATCAGAGAGAAGAAAAGTTTAGAGCAGAATCAGAGATAAGAAGAGTTAGAGCAGAATCAGGGAGAATGAGAGTTAGAGCAGAATTAGAGAGAAGAGTGAGAGCTGAATCAGAGAGAAGAAGAGTGAGAGCAGAATCAGAGAGAAGAAGAGTGAGAGCTGAATCAGAGAGAAGAAGAGTGAGAGCAAAATCAGAGAGAAGGAAAGTTTAGATCAGAAGAAGAGTTAGAGCTGAATCAGAGAGAAGAAGAGTGAGAGCAGAATCGGAGAGAAGAGTTAAAGCAGAATCAGAGAGAAGAATTAAAGCAGAATCAGAGAGAAGAAGAATTAAAGCAGAATCAGAGAGAAGAGTGAGAGCAGAAACAGAGAGAACAGTTAGAGCAGAATCAGAGAGAAGAAGAATTAAAGCAGAATCAGAGAGAAGAGTGAGAGCAGAATCAGAGAGAAGAAGAGCGAGAGCAGGAAAGGAAAGAAAGGGAGGCAAACGAAGCAGAAAGAGACCAGCTCAGCGTTGTGTCTCACGTCTGGGTTTGTCAGCAGAAAGAGAGCAGCTCAGCGTTGTCTCACGTCTGGGTTTGTCAGCAGAAAGAGAGCAGCTCAGCGTTGAGTCTCACGTCTGGGTTTGTAAGCAGAAAGAGAGCAGCTCAGCGTTGAGTCTCACGTCTGGGTTTGTCAGCAGAAAGAGAGCAGCTCAGCGTTGAGTCTCACGTCTGGGTTTGTCAGCGGGGAGCCGACTTGGGTGTACAGGTCCTGCCCTTGGAAAAGCTGATCTGGACTGTCTCATTGGACCGCCAAGGTCTGCCATCCGGAACGTTCCAGAATGTTTGTGAACGATAGCTGAAAAACGTACTCACACACACACATTGTAAGTTCCCGTCCCATTGAAGAATCCGGGCTCCCACTGTCTCATCGTTGTAGGGTGGTACAATATGTGTGGTTATGTAGTATGGTTGAACGGTTTATCTTGAGTGCGTGAAGAAACAAAAAAATCATCAAATGGTGCAGTATGCTGCTCTACTGTACGTAAAGAACAATGGAAGGCACCTGGCTTTGTTTCTTTTGTCTAGGAGCAGGACTTGTGGTTCTAGTGGATCCTTGTCTGGTATTGTCTCTTAATAGTTTTGCATTTGACTTTGTACCTGCTGTTCTCTATCTCTCTCTCACTCTCTCTGTGTGTGTGTGTGTGTGTGTGTGCGTGCGCGTGCGCGTGCGTGTGCGTGTGTGTGCGTGTGCGTGTGCGTGTGCGTGTGCGTGTGCGTGTGCGTGTGCGTGTGCCTGTGCCTGTGCCTGTGCCTGTGTCTGTGTCTGCGTGCGTGCGGTGTGTGTGTGTGTGTGTGCGTGTGCGTGTGCGTGTGCGTGTGCGTGTGTGTGTGTGTGTGCTAAATCCCCACTCTCCCTGGGTCACCTTGTGTGGCTCCTCTCCTAATTCAACATTGTAATATGTATGTGTGTAGAAGGCCTTGTTTATCTGTCTCTCAGGAATAGTGGGATGAAAGGAGAGGGAGGAGGAGAGAAGTATGTCTGCGAGTCTCGCTCCCTCTGTCTATATTCCGTGCTCTATCTCTCCCATTCTCTTTCTCGTCCCTTGCTCCGCTGAGTTGGGGATATAATGAAGGCGAAGATAAAAGAGAATCTGAGAGAGGAGGAAGAGAGAAGAAAGATTGCCATATTTGGTATTTCTCTCTCTCTCTCTCTCTTTCTCGGAAGCTGAATTTGTGAAGTGATTTGTTACCGGGTATCTGTCTCCAATTGTTCTCCCTTTCTCTGTTTCTTCCCTGTCTCTCTTTCTCTTTCTCTCTCTCTTCCCTGTCTCCCTCTCTCTCTTACACTCTATCTCATTCTCTTCCATCTCCCTCTCTCCTCCTCCCTCTCTCTCTTTCTTTCTTCCTCTCTCTCTCTAAATGCAATTCAATACAAAGAGCTTTATTGGCATGGGAAACATATGTTCACAGCCAAAACAGGTGGAATAGACATGTAAAATGTACACTCCCAAAAATTCACAAAGAACGTAGTCATTTCAAATGTTATAAAATTCTCTCTCTTCTCTCTTCTCTCTTCTCATATCTCTCTCTCTCTCTCTCCTCATATCTCTCTCTCTCTTCTCATCTCTCACTCTCTCTCTCTCTCTCTCTCTCTCTCTCTCTCTCTCTACCTTATACTGCAGTGGGCTAAATCATGGTCACACAGAGTAATAATTGGCAGTCTTAAACAAATCTACTGTGTAACAAAAGTATAAACCTCACACTCATGGTTATGGGCTCAAAAAGAAAGATGTACAATGTCATGGAACGGAAATGTATTCTGAGTTTGTATCAAAATATGACACTTTATATACACATCACAGGAGACTGAAATATAACAAACAAAAACACATTATTGACATAGAAACACTGGATTAACCGGATAATCTTTACAATAATCTTCATTAATTAATAAATAAAACATATTATTAACATTCCCCCCATGAGAAAAAGAGGACGAGAAGAAATGTGTACGGATCTGAGGACGAGACGGACCTCAGAGTTATGTATCACCTGTGTCTGTGTGTGTAGGTGTATGTATGTGGGATGTCATTGATACGCTGATAATCAACTATCCTTACTATTTGTCACAGTGTTTTCCATTAAACCCTCTGTTGGAATGTCCGTTACGGTCAATAGACAGATAATCCAATCTGTTTTCTTCCCTCCTACCTCCTACGTCCTACCTCCTTCCCTCCTACCTCCTTACCCCCTACCTCCTTACCCCCTACCTCCTTACCTCCTCCCTCCTTACCTCCTCCCTCCTTACCTCCTACCTCCTTACCCCCTACCTCCTTACCTCCTCCCTCCTTACCTCCTCCCTCCTCCCTCCTCCCTCCTCCCTCCTCCCTCCTACCTCCTACCTCTTACCTCCTTCCCTCCTACCTCCTACCTCCTACCTCCTCCCTCCTTACCTCCTACCTCCTCCCTCTTCCCTCTTCCCTCTTCCCTCCTACCTCCTCCCTCCTTAACTCCTACCTCCTCCCTCCTCCATCCTTACCTCCTAACTCCTCCCTGCTACCTCCTACCTCCTACCTCCTTACCTCCTACCTCCTTACCTCCTCCCTCCTACCTCCTCCCTCCTACCTCCTACCTCCTCCCTCCTACCTCCTACCTCCTCCCTCCTACCTCCTACCTCCTCACTCCTACCTCCTACCTCTTCCCAATACCCTCTTCCTCCTCCCTCCTCCCTCTTCCCTCTTCCCTCTTCCCTCCTCCCTCCTTACCTCCTCCCTCCTACCTCCTTCCCTCCTCCCTCCTCCCTCCTACCTCCTACCTCCTCCCTCTTCCCTCCTACCTCCTCCCTCCTCCCTCCTACCTCCTCACTCCTACCTCCTTACCTCCTACCTCCTACCTCCTTACCTCCTACCTCCTACCTCCTTACCTCCTTACCTCCTCCCTCCTCCCTCCTCCCTCCTCCCTCCTACCTCCTCACCTCCTACCTCCTCCCTCCTCCCTCCTTACCTCCTACCTCCTACCTCCTTACCTCCTACCTCCTACCTCCTTACCTCCTACCTCCTACCTCCTTACCTCCTACCTCCTTACCTCCTCCCTCCTACCTCCTTACCTCCTACCTCCTTCCCTCCTCCCTCCTACCTCCTTACCTCCTCCCTCCTCCCTCCTACCTCCTTACCTCCTACCTCCTCCCTCCTCCCTCCTCCCTCCTCCCTCCTTACCTCCTACCTCCTACCTCCTTACCTCCTACCTCCTACCTCCTCCTCCTCCTACCTCCTTCCCTCCTCCCTCCTTACCTCCTACCTCCTACCTCCTCCCTCTTCCCTCCTACCTCTTCCCTCCTCCCTCCTCCCTCCTCCCTCCTTACCTCCTACCTCCTTACCTCCTTACCTCCTACCTCCTTACCTCCTTACCTCCTACCTCCTACCTCCTTACCTCCTACCTCCTTACCTCCTCCCTCCTCCCTCCTACCTCCTCCCTCCTTACCTCCTACCTCCTCCCTCCTACCTCCTCCCTCCTCCCTCCTCCCTCCTACCTCCTCCCTCCTCCCTCCTACCTCCTCACTCCTACCTCCTTACCTCCTACCTCCTCCCTCCTACCTCCTACCTCCTCCCTCCTTACCTCCTACCTCCTCCCTCCTACCTCCTCCCTCCTTACCTCCTCCCTCCTACCTCCTGCCTCCTACCTCCTTCCCTCCTACCTCCTACATCCTCCCTCCTTACCTCCTACCTCCTCCCTCCTTACCTCCTACCTCCTCCCTCCTTACCTCATACCTCCTCCCTCCTACCTCCTACCTCCTCCCTCCTACCTCCTACATCCTCCCTCCTACCTCCTACATCCTCCCTCTTCCCTCTTCCCTCCTTCCTCCTACCTCCTCACTCCTACCTCCTTACCTCCTACCTCCTCCCTCCTTACCTCCTACCTCCTACCTCCTTACCTCCTACCTCCTACCTTCTCCCTCCTCCCTCCTTACCTCCTAACTCCTCCCTCCTCCCTCCTCCCTCCTCCCTCCTTACCTCCTACCTCCTACCTCCTACCTCCTTACCTCCTACCTCCTACCTCCTTACCTCCTACCTCCTTACCTCCTCCCTCCTCCCTCCTACCTCCTACCTCCTTACCTCCTACCTCCTCCCTCCTCCCTCCTACCTCTTCCCTCCTCCCTCCTACCTCCTCACTCCTACCTCCTTACCTCCTACCTCCTCCCTCCTACCTCCTACCTCCTCCCTCCTACCTCCTACCTCCTCCCTCCTACCTCCTCCCTCCTTACCTCCTACCTCCTACCTCCTTACCTCCTACCTCCTCCCTCCTACCTCCTACCTCCTCCCTCCTTACCTCCTACCTCCTCCCTCCTACCTCCTACCTCCTCCCTCCTTACCTCCTACCTCCTAAACTTTTAGTTTTAGTTTGACTTAAAAGTCTCAATGATGATTTAAATGTGTCACTGTGTATTTGGTCTAGTGCTGCTGATGTGTCGACATGGTAACCCTTGGTAACCTTTGTTACCATGTTACAGTACAGCTGTGTCTAAAATGATTTCATGCTCCTCGTCAACCATTGTTGGACATTTGGGGACATTTATTATAGAGATGAACGTTCAAGCGTTTGCTAAATGACAGATATTATTATATAGAATGGGTCGTTTTAGTTTGTCAATAAAACATACACACTGTTAAAAACTGCTTAAAAACATCAAGGGACAGGACATCATAATCCTACTGGAAACATGGTGTCGTGGAGACATAGATACTCAGTGTCCCTCAGGCTGTAGAGAAAGTTTACTACCGTCAATCAAACATAAACATGTTAAACGGGGCCGAGACTGAGGTGGAATCATCATTTGGCATAAGCAGGACTTAGCGCTGGATGAAATGAAAAAAGGTACCACTCACATTTGGCTAAAACTTAACAAAGGTACAATCTGTTGTGACAATGATGTATACATATGTGCAGCTTATGCTCCTCCTTCAGATTCATCATATTATGATGATCAGTTTTTTGACAATCTCCAGACAGAAATCATTACATTTCAGGCAGAGGTTAAAGTGCTTCTTTGTGGAGATTTCAATGCAAGAACAGGTTCTGAGCCTGACTACACTGATGCGGGAGGTAACCATCACATATTTGGACACCCCTCCTTGTACAGTAGCCCTATTATAAATAATAGAAACAGTCCTGACCAAATACTGAACAAAAATGGAAAGGAGTTAGCACATCTCTGTCGAGCCTTAGGACTGTACATGCTTAATGGTAGAATCAGAGGGGACTCTTTAGGTCAGTTTACTTACTGCTCAGCTCTTGGGACAAGTGTAGTCGATTATGCCATCACTGACATTGACCCCTCTTCCATTAGTGCATTCACTGTCAGACCACAGACACCCTTGTCAGATCACTGTCAGATCAACGTGTTTCTGAAGAAATTAACCGGCAATATTCATTAAAAAAAACAGCCCAATAAACTCTACAACATAAACCAATCATACAGATGGGCTCCAAACAGTGCAGAGAGAGTCATTGAAACATTGAACTCAAATGAAATAATGAACTCTATACAGTTTTTCAATAACTCACGGTACCAAAACAATAAAGATGGTGTCAATTCAGCTACTCAAAACATCAACTGCATATTCCAAAAAGCAGCATCGAAAGCAAATTTGAGAAAACCAAAGAAATGCAACATCAGAAGCAAAAATCGAAATGTTTCTGACAAATGGTTTGATAATGAATGTAAAACGATTAGAAAACACTTGAGACAAATGTCAAACAAAAAACATAAGCAGCGAAACAACCCAGAGCTACGATATGAATATTATGAATCTCTGAAACAGTATAAACAAACACTGAAACGCAAGAAATGTAATTATACCAACAGGACACTTGATGAAATTGAAAACGCAATTGACCAAAATCAGTTCTGGGACATGTGGAACAATTTAAGCACAACAAAGCCACAAGAATTAGCAATACAAGATGTAGGAATTTGGAAAACTTATTTTGATAATCTATACAAAAACATCCCACAAAAAGACTTACAACAGAACCAATTAGAAATGAAAGAAAAATTGAACATCCATGAATCAGTCATTAAAAACAACCAATATCCATTAGATTACCCAATAACCCAACCAGAACTAAATGAAAAGCTAAAATCTATTAAATCAAAGAAGGCTTGTGGTCTAGACAACATCAGACATTAAATGCTGAAAAACAGCACACCTGAATTGCAAAATGCTGTGCTTAAATTGTTCAACATGGTTTTAACTTCTGGCTGCTTCCCTGATGTCTGGAGCCAGGGGCTCATCTCCCCTATCCACAAAAGTGGAGACAAATCAGACCCCAATAATTACAGGGGAATTTGCGTAAACAGTAACTTGGGAAATATTTTCTGTAGCATTTTGAATTCAAGAATTCAAACCTTTCTTCAAGAAAAAAATGTAATAAGTAAATGTCAAATTGGCTTTCTCCTTAATCATCGCACTACTGACCATATATACACCTTACACACACTAATTTATAAACACCACCTCACTACTGACCATATATACACCTTACACACACTAATTAATAAACACCATCTCACTGCTGACCATATATACACCTTACACACACTAATTAATAAACACCATCTCACTGCTGACCATATATACACCTTACACACACTAATTAATAAACACCATCTCACTGCTGACCATATATACACCTTACACACACTAATTAATAAACACCACCTCCCTACTGACCATATATACACCTTACACACACTAATAAACACCATCTCACTGCTGACCATATATACACCTTACACACACTAATTAATAAACACCATCTCACTGCTGACCATATATACACCTTACACACACTAATTAATAAACACCACCTCACTACTGACCATATATACACCTTACACACACTAATTAATAAACACCATCTCACTGCTGACCATATATACACCTTACACACACTAATTAATAAACACCATCTCACTGCTGACCATATATACACCTTACACACACTAATTAATAAACACCATCTCACTGCTGACCATATATACACCTTACACACACTAATTAATAAACACCATCTCACTACTGACCATATATACACCTTACACACACTAATTAATAAACACCATCTCACTACTGACCATATATACAACTTACACACACTAATTAATAAACACCATCGCACTACTGACCATATATACACCTTACACACACTAATTAATAAACACCATCGCACTACTGACCATATATACACCTTACACACACTAATTAATAAACACCATCTCACTGCTGACCATATATACACCTTACACACACTAATTAATAAACACCATCTCACTACTGACCATATATACACCTTACACACACTAATTAATAAACACCATCTCACTGCTGACCATATATACACCTTACACACACTAATTAATAAACACGTCCACCAAAAAAAAAAGGGCAAAATCTTTGCTTGCTTTGTTGACTATTCTACAAAATTCTACAAAGTGGGCTTGGTGGTAAGGTATATGACTTAATAAAATGTATGTACACAGAAAACAAGTGTGCAATAAAAATCAAAAACCATAGACAAAGACATTTTCACAATGTCAAGGTGTGGACAAGGCTGCAGTTTGAGTCCAAATCTTTTCAACAATTGTCAATTGTTTCAATATAATATTGACACAATGTTTTTCATGCCAAGAGAGAGAGAGAGAGAGAGAGAGAGAGAGAGAGAGAGAGAGAGAGAGAGAGAGAGAGAGAGAGAGAGAGAGAGAGAGAGAGAGAGATTGAGAGAGAGAGAGAGAGAGATCGAGAGAGAGAGAGAGAGAGAGAGAGAGAGAGAGAGAGAGATTGAGAGAGAGAGAGAGAGAGAGAGAGAGAGAGAGAGAGAGAGAGAGAGAGAGAGAGAGATCGAGAGAGAGAGAGAGAGAGAGAGAGAGAGAGAGAGAGAGAGAGAGAGAGAGAGAGAGAGAGAGATTGAGAGAGATTGAGAGAGAGAGAGGGAGAGAGAGAGAGAGAGAGAGAGAGAGATGGAGAGAGAGAGAGAGAGAGAGAGAGAGAGAGAGAGAGAGAGAGAGAGAGAGAGAGAGGAGTGTGTTCAAAGGAATAATGTGAATTTCAACCACAGACATCGAATGTAAGACGTCCTGAGAACGCAGCGCATGGTTGGACCCAATGCTATTTATGTCTTTAGGTGGTTAATGGTTACCATGGGTAGTTTATTAAGGGCACGCAGCGCATGGTTGGACCCAATGCTATTTATGTCTTTGGGTGGTTAATGGTTACCATGGGTAGTTTATTAAGGGCACGCAGCGCATGGTTGGACCCAATGCTATTTATGTCTTTAGGTGGTTAATGGTTACCATGGGT